>NC_135801.1:179707226-179841400 GCF_964213995.1 Mustelus asterias | reverse complement strand
TTATGCTTCCTGAAATTGATGACTATCTCTTTTGTTTGGTTAATATTGAGGGAGAGATTATTGTAATCACACCAGTTCACCAGATTCTCTATCTCTTTCCTGTAATCCATCTCGTCATTGTTTGAGATCCGACCCACGACAGTGGTGTCATCAGCAAAACTTGAAAATCGAATTGGAGGGGAATTTGGCTGCATAGTCATAGGTGTATAAGGAGGATAGTAGGGGGCTTGTGGGGCACCGGTGTTGAGGATGACCGTGGAGGAGATGTTGATGTCTATCCTTACTGATTGTGGTCTGTGAGTTAGGAAGCTCAGAATACAGTCACAGAGGGGTGCCGAAGCCCAGGCCATGGAGTTTGGAGATGAGTTTTGTGGGAATAATAGTGTTGAAGGCTG
Organism: Mustelus asterias; assembly: GCF_964213995.1. Lineage (NCBI taxonomy): Eukaryota > Metazoa > Chordata > Chondrichthyes > Carcharhiniformes > Triakidae > Mustelus > Mustelus asterias. Next base: position 179,841,005 of record NC_135801.1, on the reverse strand, counting down.
AGCTCGAGTCAATAAATAGGAATCTGACATAGGTGTCCTTGTTTTCTCGGTATTCCAGGGTTGAATGCAGGGCCAGGGAAATGGTGTCTGCTGTGGACCTGTTGCGGCGGTAGCCAAACTGTAGTGGATCCAGGCCATCTGGGAGGCAGGAATTGATTTGTGCCAAGACTACTAACCTTTTGAAGCACTTCACAATTATGGATGTCAGAGCCATCAGACAGTAGTTATTAAGGCACGCTGCCTGGCTTTTCTTTGGTACCGGGATGATGGTCGTCTTCTTGAAGCAGGTCGGGACCTCAGATTGGTGTAAAGAGAGATTGAAGATGTCTGCAAATACTCCCGCCAGCTGGTCCACACAGGACCCGAGTGCTCATCCGGGTACCCCATCTGGGCCAGCTGCCAGTTTGAAATGTCTCATCAAAATCCCTTGTGGAATTCCACTGTGGAAAAATGTCCATTATTCAGCACAAACTGGACGCCATATTTAAAATTCCATAGCTGGTTGTCACATGTTCCTTGGATTGCCACATTGCCGTGATGGAGAGACTTGAACATTCCGTTGATCCTGAGAGCAATGGTTTCCTCTGGGGTCACCCATGATGGTAAGGTTGGAGGGGAGGAACCAGACAAAGCGCAATCCAAAACAAGTCCTCAATGGAAGATACTCACACTATCAAGAGCTGGCAGCATATGCAGCAGTAAGAAATCCTCAATTGTCGAGGTTCTCTTGCCACCGGAACTGGACATACCCTCTGTCCAGGACCATTGGCAGGATTCGAATTGTCCAGCTCATGTGAAAATGGGTGAGTTCTTGATCGGACTTTTAGGGAAGTTTTTACACCCAATCCTATGCATTTAGTCACTGAAAAAATGATCCAGACTATTTCTAGTGGCTGCAGGCAGTGGGCTGGGCTTAATTCGCCAGCCAGCTTGTGGAGGGAGCTATTGCACATGTGCAGACCTCTGATTCTGCACATGCTCAACAGCAACTGTAGGGGTCTGCCAGACAGAGAGCTGTCAGGCCTCTGTGACTGCAGGCAGCACCAACCAGTCCCCTCGCCCCCCCACGATTTTGGCCCCCACAATGCATGGACATCTAGCAGCCGATCACGAGCCCCACAATGCATGGGCATCTAGTCCCCGTTGCCAGACTGATTGGTTCGGGGGGAGGGGGACCCAATCACAACTGCAGAGGGGCAGCATCCTCCTCCCACCCAATCCCATTGCAGAGTGCACAGAGTGTGCAGCGGGCCTCCCATAGTCCCCACTCCCCCCTCATAGTCCCCACTCCCCCCTCATAGTCCCCACTCCCCCCCCATAGTCCCCACTCCCCCCCCATAGTCCCCACTCCCCCCCCCCCAGGTCTCCACTCCTCCCCCCCATAGTCTCCACTCCCCCCCATAGTCCCCACTCCCCCCCATAGTCCCCACTCCCCCCTCATAGTCCCCACTCCCCCCCTATAGTCTCCACTCCCCCCCATAGTCCCCCACTCCCCCCCATAGTCTCCACTCACCCCCATAGTCTCCACTCACCCCCCATAGTCTCCACTCACCCCCCCATAGTCCCCACTCCCCCCCTATAGTCCCCACTCCCCCCCTATAGTCCCCACTCCCCCCCATAGTCTCCACTCCCCCCCTATAGTCTCCACTCCCCCCCCCCATAGTCTCCACTCCCCCCCTATAGTCTCCACTCCCCCCCCCATAGTCTCCACTCCCCCCCATAGTCCCCACTCCCCCCCCCCCATAGTCTCCACTCCCCCCCCATAGTCTCCACTCCCCCCCCATAGTCCCCACTCCCCCCCATAGTCCCCACTCCCCCCCCCATAGTCCCCACTCCCCCCCCATAGTCTCCACTCCCCCCCCCATAGTCTCCACTCCCCCCCCCCATAGTCTCCACTCCCCCCCCATAGTCCCCACTCCCCCCCCCATAGTCTCCACTCCCCCCCCATAGTCCCCACTCCCCCCCATAGTCCCCACTCACCCCCCCCCACCATAGTCCCCACTCCTCCCCCCAGGTCTCCACTCTCCCCCCCCCCATAGTCCCCACTCCCCCCCATAGTCTCCTCTTGCCCCCCATAGTCCCCACTCCCCCCCCATAGTCCCCACTCCCCCCCCCCCCATAGTCTCCACTCCCCCCCCCATAGTCTCCACTCCCCCCCCCCCATAGTCTCCACTCACCCCCCCCCCCCCCCATAGTCCCCACTCCTCCCCCCAGGTCTCCACTCCCCCCCACCCCCTAGTCCCCACTCCCCCCCATAGTCTCCTCTTCCCCCCCATAGTCCCCACTCCCCCCCCCATAGTCCCCACTCCCCCCCCATAGTCCCCACTCCCCCCCATAGTCCCCACTCCCCCCCCATAGTCCCCACTCCCCCCCCCATAGTCCCCACTCCCCCCCCCATAGTCCCCACTCCCCCCCCCATAGTCCCCACTCCCCCCCCCATAGTCCCCACTCCCCCCCCCCATAGTCCCCACTCCCCCCCCCATAGTCCCCACTCCCCCCCCCCATAGTCCCCACTCCCCCCCCCCATAGTCCCCACTCCCCCCCATAGTCTCCATTCCACAGGAGCAGGCTGAGAGTAAGGGAGTGTGTTCCTGCATGTGATTTATTTATTTTTCAGTTAAATCTGTGTTAAAAATCGGAGGGTTTTTTTTGCAAAACAGGAAGTAGGCCCAGGAAAAGCCTGGGAAGGTTTTTGGAGGGTTTAAAAGCAGGCCGCACTTTTGAGCGGGCAGCGTCGGGAACAGGCAGTGGAGTGAGTGGGAGGTAGAGTGAGAGCTGACGGGCTTTGGCTCATCAGGCTTCGGCGTAAACAGGCAGAGGTGGGGTAGGTTTAGACAGTTTTTTTTTTCTGTGTCATTGGAAGAAAGGGGGAATTATGATTGTGAGGCCAGTTTGTTGTTCTCAGTGTCTGATGTGGGAGGTCCTGGAGTCAGCTAGCCTCCCGGACGTCCATATCTGCACCAGGTGCGTCGAGCTGCAGCTCTTAAGGGGAACTGGAACTGCAGCTCAATGACTTTCGTCTGGTTAGGGAGAATGAGGAGGTGATCGATAAGAGTTACAGGCAGGTGGTCACACCGGGGCCACAGGAGACAGACAAGTGGGTCACGGTTAGGAAGAGGAAGGGGAAAGGTCAGGTACTAGAGAGTACCCCAGTGGCTGTGCCCCTTAAAAATAAGTACTCCTGTTTAAGTACTGTTGGGGGGAGCAGCCCACCTGGGGGAAGCAACAGTGGCCGTGCCTCCGGCGCAGAGTCCGGACCGGCAGCTCAGAAGGGGAGGGAAAGGGAGGATGAGCAAACTGACCACAGCACCAAGGTACAGGGAGCCATCCAAGTGAGGGGAGAAACAAAAAATGTAGTAGAAATTGGGGATAGTACACTTTTGGATGCTGTTGGGAGGGACGACTTAGCAGGGATAAGCCATGGTGGACAGGTCACTGGCTCAGAGTCTGCCCTTGTGGCTCAGAAGGGAAGGGGGGAGAGGAGTAGAGGATTAGTCATTGGGGACTCCATAGTTAAAGGGACGGATAGGAGATTCTGCGGGAACGAGAGAGACTCGCGGTTGGTGTGTTGCCTCCCAGGAGCCAGAGTCCGCGATGTCTCGGATCGTGTTTTCGATATCCTTAAGGGGGAGGGGGACCAGCCCCAAGTTGTGGTTCACATAGGCACTCAAGACATAGGTAGGAAAAGGGATGGGGATGTAAGGCAGAAATTCAGGGAGTTAGGGTGGAAGCTTAGGGCTAGAACAAACAAAGTTGTTATCTCTGGTTTGTTACCCGTGCCACATGATAGTGAGGAGAGGAATAGGGAGAGAGAGCAGTTGAACACATGGTTACAGGGATGGTGCAGGAGGGAGGGATTCAGATACCTGGACAATTGGGGCTCTTTCTGGGTAGGTGGGATCTCTACAAACAGGATGGTCTGCACTTGAACCAGAGGGGTACCAATATCTTGGGGGGAAATTTGCTAATGCTCTTCGGGAGGGTTTAAACTAATTCAGCCGGGGGGGTGGGTACCTGAATTGTAGCTCCGGTGTACAGGAGGTTGAGAGTAGTGAGGTCATGGATGAGGTTTCAGAGTCACAGGAGTGTACTGGCAGGCAGGAAGGCGGTTTGAAGTGTGTATACTTCAACACAAGGAGCATCCGGAATAAGGTGGGTGAGCTTGCAGCATGGGTTGGTACCTGGGATTTCGATGTTGTGGCCATCTCGGAGACATGGATAGAGCAGGGACAGGAATGGTTGTTGCAGGTTCTGGGGTTTAGATGTTTCAGTAAGTGCAGGGAAGGTGGTAAAAGAGGGGGAGGTGTGGCATTGTTAGTCAAGGACAGTATTACGGTGGAGGAAAGGACATTTGATGAGGACTCGTCTACTGAGGTAGTTTGGGCTGAGGTTAGAAACAGGAAAGGAGAGGTCACCCTGTTGGGAGTTTTTTATAGACCTCCGAAAAGTTCCAGAGATGAAGAGGAAAAGATTGCAAAGATGATTCTGGATAGGAGCGAAAGTAACAGGGCAGTTGTACTGGGGGACTTTAACTTTACAAATATTGACTGGAAAAGCTTTAGTTCGAGTACTTTAGAGGGGTCGGTTTTTGTCCAGTGTGTGCAGGAAGGCTTCCTGACGCAGTATGTAGATAGACCAACAAAAGGCGAGGCCACATTGGATTTGGTACTGGGTAATGAACCAGGCCAGGTGTTAGATTTGGAGGTAGGTGAGCACTTTGGTGACAGTGACCACAATTCGATTACGTTTACTTTAGCGATGGAAAAGGATAGGGATATACCAAAGGGCAAGAGTTATAGCTGGGGGAAAGGAAATTATGATGCGATTAGGCGAGATTTAGCTGGCATAGGTTGGGGAAGGAAACTGCAGGGGATGGGCACAATTGTAATGTGGAACTTGTTCAAGGAACAGCTACTACGTGTCCTTGATAAATATGTACCTGTCAGGCAGGGAGGAAGCAGACGTGTGAGGGAACCGTGGTTTACTAAGGAGGTTGAATCCCTTGTGAAGAGGAAGAAGGAGACTTATGTTAAGATGAGACGTGAAGGTTCAGTTAGGGCGCTTGAGAGTTACAAGTTAGCCAGGAAGGACCTAAAGAAAGAGTTAAGAAGAGCCAGGAGGGGACATGAGAAGTCTTTGGTGGGTAGGATCAAGGAAAACCCTAAAGCTTTCTATAGGTATGTCAGGAGTAAAAGAATGACTCGGGTAAGATTAGGGCCAGTCAAGGACAGGAGTGGGAAGTTGTGCGTGGAGTCTGAAGAGATAGGAGAGGCACTAAATGAATATTTTTCGTTGGTATTCACACTGGAGAGGGACAGTGTTGTTGAGGGGAGTACAGAGATGCAGGCTGTTGGACTGGATGGTATTGATGTTCATAAGGAGGAGGTGTTAGCAATTCTGGAAAGGGTAAAAATAGATAAGTCCCCTGGGCCGGATGGGATTTATCCTACGATTCTCTGGGAGGATAGAGAGGAGATTGCAGAGCCTTTGGCCTTGATCTTTGTGTCGTCATTGTCTACAGGAACAGTGCCAGAAGACTGGAGGATAGCAAATGTTGTCCCCTTGTTCAAGAAGGGGAGTAGGGACAACCCTGGTAATTATAGACCGGTGAGCCTTACTTCTGTTGTGGGCAAAGTATTGGAAAGGATTATAAGAGATAGAACATAGAACATAGAACATAGAACATAGAAAGCCACAGCACAAACAGGCCCTTCGGCCCACAAGTTGCGCCGATCACATCCCCACCTCTAGGCCTATCTATAGCCCTCAATCCCATTAAATCCCATGTACTCATCCAGAAGTCTCTTAAAAGACCTCAACGAGTTTGCCTCCACCACCACCGACGTCAGCCGATTCCACTCACCCACCACCCTCTGAGTGAAAAACTTACCCCTGACATCTCCTCTGTACCTACCCCCCAGCACCTTAAACCTGTGTCCTCTCGTAGCAACCATTTCAGCCCTTGGAAATAGCCTCTGAGAGTCTACCCTATCCAGACCTCTCAACATCTTGTAAACCTCTATCAGGTCACCTCTCATCCTTCGTCTCTCCAGGGAGAAGAGACCAAGCTCCCTCAACCTATCCTCATAAGGCATGCCCCCCAATCCAGGCAACATCCTTGTAAATCTCCTCTGCACCCTTTCAATGGCTTCAACATCTTTCCTGTAATGAGGTGACCAGAACTGCGCGCAGTACTCCAAGTGGGGTCTAACCAGGGTCCTATAAAGCTGCAGCATTATCTCCCGACTCCTAAACTCAATCCCTCGATTAATGAAGGCCAGTACGCCGTACGCCTTCTTGACCGCATCCTCCACCTGCGAGGCCGATTAAAGAGTCCTATGGACCCGGACCCCAAGGTCCTTCTGATCCTCTACACTGCTAAGAATGGTACCCTTCATATTATACTGCTGCTTCATCCCATTGGATCTGCTAAAATGGATCACCACACACATAGGATTTATAATCACCTAGAAAGGAATAATTTGATTAGGGATAGTCAGCACGGTTTTGTGAAGGGTAGGTCGTGCCTCACAAACCTTATTGAGTTCTTTGAGAAGGTGACCAAAGAGGTGGATGAGGGTAAAGCGGTTGATGTGGTGTATATGGATTTCAGCAAAGCGTTTGACAAGGTTCCCCATGGTAAGCTTTTGCAGAAAATATGGACACAATATGGATTGAGGGTGATTTAGTGATTTGGATCAGGAATTGGCTAGCTGTAGGAAAACCAAGGGTGGTGGTTGATGGGAAATATTCATCCTGGAGTTCAGTTACTAGTGGTGTACCGCAAGGATCTGTTTTGGGGCCACTGCCGTTTGTCATTTTTATTAATGACTTGGATGAGGGCGTGGAAGGATGGATTAGTAAATTTGCGGATGACACTAAAGTCGGTGGAGTTGTAGACAGTGCGGAGGGAAGTGGCAGGTTACAGAGGGACATAGATAAGCTGCAGAGCTGGGCTGAGAGGTGGCAAATGGAGTTTAATGCGGAAAAGTGTGAGGTGATTCACTTTGGAAGGAGTAACAGGAATACAGAGTACTGGGCTAATGGTAAGATACTTGGTAGTGTGGATGAACAGAGGGATCTGGGTGTCCATGTGCATAGATCCCTGAAAGTTGGCACCCAGGTTGATAGGGTTGTTAAGAAGGCGTACGGTGTGTTAGCTTTTATTGGTAGAGGGATTGAGTTTCGGAGCCAGGAGGTCATGCTGCAACTGTACAAAACTCTGGTGTGGCCGCATTTGGAGTATTGCGAACAGTTCTGGTCGCCGTATTATAGGAAAGATGTGGAAGTGTTGGAAAGGGTGCAGAGGAGATTTACCAGGATGTTGCCTGGTATGGTGGGAAAATCGTATGAGGAAAGGCTGAGGGGCTTGAGGTTGCTTTCGTTACAAGAGAAGAAGGTTAAGAGGTAACTTAATAGAGGCATACAAGATGATCAGAGGATCAGATGGGGTGGATAGTGAGAGCCTTTTTCCTCGGATGTTGTTGGCTAGCACGAGGGGACATAGCTTTAAATTGAGGGGTGAGAGATACAGGACAGATGTTAGAGGTCGGTTCTTTACTCAGAGAGTAGTAAGGGCGTGGAATGCCTTGCCTGCAGCAGTGGTGGACTCGTCAACGTTGAGAGCGTTCAAGTGGTTATTGGATAAACATATGGATGATATTGGAATAGTGTAGATTAGAGGGGCTTTAGATTGGTACCACTGATCGGCACAACATCGAGGGCAGAAAGGCCTGTACTGCGCTGAAATGTTCTATGTTCTATTCCCCCCCATAGTCTCCACTCCCCCCCCCCCATAGTCTCCATTCCCCTGCCCCCATATTCTCCACTCCGCGCCCCCATAGTCTCCACTCCCCCCCCATAGCCCCACTCCCACCCCATAGTCTCCACTACCTCCCCCATAGTCTCCATTCCCCCCCACAGTCTCCACTCCTCCCCCCATAGTGACCACTCCCCCCCCAATAGTCCCCACTCCCCCCCCCATAGTCACCACTCCCCCCCCATAGCCCCCACTCCCCCCCCATATTCCCACTCTTCCCCCCATTGTCCCCACTCCTCCCCCCATAGTCCCCACTCCTCCCCCATAGTCCCCACTCCTCCCCCCATAGTCCCCACTCCTCCCCCCATAGTCCCCACTCCTCCCCCCATAGTCCCCACTCCTCCCCCCATAGTCCCCACTCCTCCCCCCATAGTCCCCACTCCTCCCCCCATAGTCCCCACACCTCCCCCCATAGTCCCCACTCCTCCCCCCATAGTCCCCACTCCTCCCCCCATAGTCCCCACTCCCCCCCCATAGTCCCCACTCCTCCCCCCCTAGTCTCCACTCCCCCCCCCCATAGTCCCCACTCCCCCCCCATTTTCTCCACTCCCCCCCATATTCCCCACTCCCCCCCCATAGTCTCCACTCCCCTCCCATAGTTTCCACTCCCCCCCCATAGTCCCCACTCCCCCCCCCATAATCTCCACTCCCCCCATAGTCCCCACTCCCCCCCCATAGTCCCCACTCCCCCCCATAGTCCCCACTCCTCCCCCCATAGTCCCCACTCCCCCCCATAGTCCCCACTCCCCCCCATAGTCCCCACTCCTCCCCCATAGTCTCCACTCCTCCCCCATAGTCTCCACTCCCCCCCCCATAGTTCCCATTCCCCCCCCATAGTCCCCACTCCTCCCCCCATAGTCCCCACTCCCCCCTCCCATAGTCTCCACTCCCCCCCCCATAGTCCCTACTCCCCCCCCCCATTTTCTCCACTCCCCCCCCATAGTCTCCACTCCCCCCCCATATTCCCCACTCCCCCCCCATAGTCTCCACTCCCCTCCCATAGTTTCCACTCCCCCCCATAGTCCCCACTCCCCCCCCCCCATAATCTCCACCCCCCCCCCATAATCTCCACTCCCCCCCATAGTCTCCACTCCCCCCCCCATAGTCCCCACTCCCCCCCCATAGTCCCCACTCACCCCCCCATAGTCCCACTCACCCCCATAGTCTCCACTCCCCCCTCCATAGTCCCACTCCCCCCCCATAGTCTCCACTCCCCTCCCATAGTTTCCATTCCCCCCCATAGTCCCCACTCCCCCCCCCCATAATCTCCACCCCCCCATAGTCTCCACTCCCCCCCATTGTCCCCACTCCCCCCCCATAGTCTCCACTCGCCCCCCCCCATAGTCCCCACTCCCCCCCCCATAGTCTCTACTCCCCCCCCCATAGTCTCCACTCCTTCCCCCATAGCCTCCACTCCTTCCCCCAGAGCCTCCACTCCTTCCCCCATAGCCTCCACTCCTTCCCCCATAGCCTCCACTCCTTCCCCCATAGTCCCACTCCCCCCCCCCATAGTCTCCACTCCCCCCCCCCCGCCCCCCCACATAATCCCTGCCCCCTCCATAGTCTCCACCCTCCATATGCACTGTCCAGTGGGCACTGCCCAGGTGCCAGACTGGTACTGCCCAATGGACACTCGCCTTGCCCTCGGCCTTGTTCCATCAGTGAGGCCAACAGAACTGTTCACCATTCATGGGGAGCAAGTGTTTTCTCGCTGGAGAGAACCTCTCCCGGCGAGGCCATAAAGACAAGTGAGCCCGGACGATTGAGCGCCGGGCTCACTAAACACATGTAAAACCTCGCTTTAATAATATCTGAATAAATTACTCAGCCTCTCGCCCAGAGTGGAAGAGCTCACCGGAATTCCGGCTCTTGCAAAATCGCCAGAGCCAAGAAATTAGGCGTGATCCTGATTTCTCGGCTCTGGTCCGATTTTACCGGGTCGCTCCACCCATCAATGGATGGGGCAAGCAGGTAAAATTCCACCCTATGTGTCTGCTGATGTGTAATGGCTTACCCACATCAAAAGATATCCAGCACCAGGCGTCCACCTAGAGGAAACTAATACAACCCACACTCACACAGTGGATGAGGTGGGGCAAGTGGGCACCTTGAGGCTGGGAGTAAGTTGGATACAGACTCTAACTATCTCACTCTCAACACTGGCATCTACCTGGCAATGTGAAAAATTGCCTCGATACATCCTGTACAAAAAAGCAGCACAAATCTAATCTGGCCAAATATTATCTCATCAGTCTCAGTCATCAGTAAAGTGACAGTAGGGGTCATCTATCAACAGTGCTATTGAACTGCACTTGCTTATCAGTAACCCGCTCACCAGTGCTAGGTTTGGGTTTCGCTAGGGTCACTCAGCTGCTGACCTCATTACAGCCTTGGAACCTGCCATTGAAGCCGAGCAGTCCACACTCAATAATTGCAAGAGAGATCCAACAGATCCATCTGCAAAGAAAACAGCTGCACTGAAAACAAAGTTCGAGAGGGTCATCACCAACTACAGTGAACAATTGGAGAGAGATGGGTGGAACACTACCTTGAGTTATATTCGGTCACTGAAGAAGATCTAAACTCTAAAGAAGTCCTTTTCATCTCTGATGGACCTGTTGCCTTTTTGATGCTTTTATTTATACACCGAGAACTCCCAGTGTCCACTGCCTAGCAGTCTGTCAGAGTTTACTTTGAGCATTACTTCAGGCATTCAAAGTCTTCTCATTCTGAACGCTCCTGTGATTAATGAGAGCAGACGGCTAGGCTTCAAAGACAGGTTCCGTCACAGTAATATTAGCCTCAAACTCATCAGCAATTTCCATTTTTAACCATCCCCCCCACCCATATGTTGAGAGAGCAGTATTGTAGAGGGCATCTCAAAGCATGTTCTATTTTGTTTTTGCACTGCTGGAGAGCATCTGTTCAATCGAGTTGAGGAGCTGTTGATTTTTATGTGCTTCGGCAGTCTGGCTGATGTTGATACTTCTGCTTTGAATGAGAAAAGTGTCAAAGGTTGTCACAGCAAAGCTAGATATCAAACCCACAGTGGAGAAGCTTAGCAAATAGTTCACTTCCATAGGCAAAGCTGCCGGTGCTGACGTCATACCATCTAAACTGAAGCACAGGAAACAGCATTGTTGCAGCAATTGCATAAATGTCTCTGTCTTTGCTGGAGGGAGGGGCAATGGATATCTTGACCGCAACAGGTGGAACAAATATCGAGACATCTCCCTACTGAGGATTGTAGGAAAATTAGCAGATGCTTGGAGAGGTTTGAATTAAATAACTCAACACAGTTTTGCTTGACAAATATAATTTAATGTTTTTGGTGAATGTTCTGTATATGGATCAGGTACACATAAAAGACCGGTTTGACAAGGTACCATACAAAAGACTGTTAACAAAATAGAGGCTTATGGAATAAAAAGGCCAGTGGGCAATTGGATAACAAACTGGACAGAAGGCAGTGAGTTATGGTGGATGGTTGTTTTTTTTGGAAATGAGGGAGGTAAATAGTGATGTTCCCAAGGGGTGAATGCTAGGATCACTTTCAATTGCTACACATAAATCAATAGGATTTTGGAATTTTTTTTACTCATTCGTGAGGCATGGGCGTCACTGGCTGGCGAGCATTTATTGCCATCCCGAGTAGCCCTTGAGAAGGTGGTGGTGAGCTGCCTTCCTGAGCGATTGATACAACTGAGTGGCTTGCTCGGCCATTTCAGAGGGCAGTTGAGAATCAACCACATTGCTGTGGCTCTGGAGTCACATGTAGGCCAGACTAGGTAAGGATGGCAGATTTGCTCCCCGAAAGGACATCAGTGAACCAGATGGGTTTTCACAACAATTGCCAGTGGTCGAATGCAGAAATAAAGTTCAAAATTTGCCAATGATACCAGTGAGGAGTGATAAAAAATGAGTAGGATACAAATTGAACAGAATACACACAGGCTTGCAGAGTGGTCTGTCAAGGAGTAGATGAAATTTAAAAACAGTAAGTCCTCATATAAAGTTGCCTTCCTGAAAATCACAAGTTTAAGTGAAACGACTTTACATGAATCATGTGTTCCCACTGGAATCACTGTTCAAGCCAGAGTTAGGTACCTTCAGATATTTCTTGTCAGGAAAAACAATGTGCAAGTTATTATACTGTATCATACATCTGCTGTCCTCATTGGAATAACTTGCAAAATAAAATAAATCAATGAATATAACATAAATGCTGTATAAATTCAAATTTTATAGCATTAAATCACCCAAACAAGAGCAAATAGCAGTTTCTGTGTTTCACCCATATCACTCCTGAAACTCAGCTCAAGTTTTTGTTTCAAAAACAGAGAATGCTGGTAAATCTCAGCGGGTCTGACAACCTCTGTGGAGAGAGAATAGAGTTAAGTCTATATCTGACTTAAAATGTTGGCTCTGTTCTCTCTCCACAGACGCTGTCAGACGTGCTGAAATTTTCCAGCATTCTCTGTTTTTGTTTCAGATTCCAGCATCTGCAATATTTTGCCTTTAGCAAGTTTTCGCTTGCTTTCCTAGCACACTCTCTCTGTCTGGAGCCTGGACACCCTCCCAACAGTCTACAGGAATCCAGCTTATGTATCAGGCTGGTGATTGAGTCAGGGAGAGGATGGAGGGATCATGGATTAATCCAGAAGGACCACTGGGTTTGGGGGGTTGAGCATGAATTGAGAGCACCTGTGGAGAGAAAGTAGAGCCAACGTTTTGAGTCGAGATGGACTCGAAACGTTGGCTCTACTCTCTCTCCACAGAGGTTGTCAGACTTGCTGAGATTTTCCAGCATTTTTCTGTTTTTGTTTCAGATTCCAGCATCCGTGGCATTTTGTGTTTATCAAGCATGAGCCAACTGTCCTATTCACACTTCACCACCAAATGAGCAGATTGACATCCTGAATTGCCATGGCACTTCTCCAAGTAGCAGTGACTGTCTGGTTTGAGCTTCTGGGTCAGACTGCCTGTTAACATTTTGAAATGCAATCATTACTAAGCGTCCTACCTGGCTTACCATAGTCAAGTGAGTTCTGCCATGAGGAAATGGCTGGGGGCATCCCTGTGACATTCAATTCAATAAAGGTACCACACTCCAAAAATTCAAGTCTTTGAGCTCATAACATTAGGAGTGAAGCTGTGATTGATCTTTGAAAAGCTGGATGAGAAGCCACAGCTACCGAAAGAGGGGCACTGAAGTGTTCCAGCCCGCAAAAAGCTGCTAAAAAGACACAGACAAGGAAAAGCTAAGACAAACTGAAGGCTGCAAGTAAAATAATGGGCAAGTCAAAAATGGTTGTAAGTTTTCTATTCCCAGCTCCTGTCAAAATGAAAGGAGATATGTGGCAGAAATGACAATTTCCACCTGAAATGGCAAAACTACGAGATTTACAGAGTTAATTAACAAGCTAGAGTCGATATGAGTAGCAACACTTTAAAGACTGCTGGGGAGACTGCTACAAATTGTATTCCACACTAAATCTATCCAAAGAACAGAAAAATAATTGCAGGAATTTTTAAAGTCTTGAAGGTACACTTTGAAGTCCAAGTGAACATAACTTATGAACATTCGGTGTTCAACATTAGGGCTCAAGGTGAAAAAGAGCATATTGGTCAGTATTTGACTGCAGCCACACAGCTTGCAGAATCATGTGAACTTTTGTAACAAAAGATGATTTAATTAACGATAGTATTGTCTTAAACATAAGAGATCTGACAGTGAGAGTAAGTCTACTACAAGAGGGAAAATCTACTCTTTGCAAAGTGACAGATGAGCGCAGAAGCACAGAGGTTGTAAAACGTTGCCTAGAGCTCATGTACAGCTGAACAAACCAGGAGATAAATTATGCTGAGAGACATTCCGGGTCGAAAAAGCAGAACAATCACAGATAAAGGGCAGGGTGCAAATATTGTGGAGGACATAATACAAAGGGAATATTATTCAGACAAACTGCCAATGACAATGGGCACACGTTCCATTAAGAGACCTGCACAGCTTTACGACTATATGTGCAGATGTAAGATAGAATTGAGCCACATCCACACACAGTTGGCAATACCATGTAACTTACAGTTACACATGGTAGTGCATGCAAAGTTGTCATCCATACCATGTGCTTTGGCAGAATGAGGATCAGGGTTCAAGTTGGGTCAAAGGGCATGTTTCCATGCTGTAAACCTCTATGCCTCTATACAAGGTTGGTGGATAGGCTGATGCTCCCTTTCCCATAGGGGCGATCCCTGTCCTCCCCAGCCAATTTGGCGGCATACTCCTTGAATTGGGTGAGGGGTGTGGTGTTGACCATCATTCCTCCGGTCTGGGATCCTTCGGCTGTGGCAATGGCGAAGAGGTATTGTCATGGGACTAGTAATCCAGAGAATCAGGGTAATGCTCTGGGGACCTGGGTTTAACACTTACCACAGCGGATGGTAGAATTAGAATTAAATAATTCAAAAAAATCTGAAATTAAAAGTCTAATGGTGACCATGACACCATTGTTGATTGTCATGAAAAACCCATCTGGTTCACTTTAGGGAAGGAAATTTGCCATCCTTACCTGGTCTGGCCTACAGGGACTCCATACAGGTTGACTCTTAAATGCCCTGTCAAGGACAATTAGGGATTTGCAATAAATGCTGGCGTAGTCCAGTGACACCCACATCCCATAAATGAATAACAAAAAAACTTGATCCGCATGAAGACAAAATAAAATAATGTGATGAGAAGGGATGGGGCAGATGTTAAGAAACATACATACTCCCTGTTTGTGGTGATCCCTTGGAAGAAAAGGTAGAAGATGTGCGCAGTTTGATAGGTGAGATGGTGGTATTGTGAATGTGTCGAGAAAAATCAGTCCTCAGATTTGTCCACCGCTAATGGTGTTGTGCAATTTCCCTGAAAAGTTTAGCCTTTTGAGTGCATGATGTCATTATGAGAGTTTAATACTGGAGAAACTTGAAGGTCAACTTACCATGACAGAGAAGATGAGATCATTAATCCTCTTGCTGCACTAGATCTCATTCTGGGTGTGATGTCTAGCTGTGCTGAACTGCCTTGCAACAGCCACCCAAGCCAGAGAGGTGAGATTGGTATGCTTCTTTGAGACTTCCTTGGGTAGAGATCAAACAGGGTTGTGTTCTGGCACTGACTCTTTGTTAGTGTCATATGTCAAGTCAGCTGTGGAAGGAAGATTTACCAGAACTGACAAAAAGCCGTTCAGCTTTGTTATGACATTGGAACGCAATGACATAAGATAGAATTGAGCTACATCCACACACAGTTGTCAATACCATGGTAACATTCTGTACTGAAGAACACCTGCAACAGTAACTCGACAGACTCTCTCACTCCTGTAATGAGTTTAGTTTGACTATCAGCATTAGAAAGACAAATGTTATGGTTTATGACATTGCCATACCAACAGACAACATGAGGCTGAAGGTTTCTGATAGCTTCACAAATCTAGGCTCCACAATCACTCACAATCTGTCACTTGATGCTGAAATCAAAACAGCTGCAGCTTTTGCAGTGCATGTGATGTCCAAGCTGAGCACGAGTGTCCAACAATCTGATAGGGAATACCAAACTGCAAATCTACCATCCCTGTGTCCTCAGTGCACTGCTCTATAATGGTGAGACCTGGACAACATACACTAAGCAGAAGAAAAATCTGAACAACTTCCAGCTTTGCAGTCTCAAATGTATCCTCGGCATCTCTTGGCAGAACAATGGCCAGGGTTTAGCAGCTCTATTGATTACAGGATCAAAACACATAACAGCTGCAAGTTCTCGCAAGCAGCCAGAAACGTGATTTACGCTGGCAAGATCTCAATTTAAGATCTTCCCTGCCCCCCGCCAGTGATGTGGTCAGGTTCACGGCCAGATAAGGTGGGAGCCTAATTTCCATAAATTATCATATACTTACCAGCCTTGACGCCATAACATCCGCCCACACATTATCCTCCCATCCTACCAGCGTGACGTCATGCCGGCATGAATCAATGTTGGTTTTCAAAAATGTCAACCAGTTGCGATGACCATGAAAGGGGCACACGGTAAGGTATAGCCCCAGGTGCTGTGGGACATGGCTGGGCAGAGCTCTGGCACCAAGGGGCAGTGCCTGGATGGCAGTACCGGGGGAGGCACTCTGGGGAGCCTGAGTGGGGGGGGGGGTTCCATAAGTGGAGTGTTTGCATGGTGGCATAGGGATGCCCCTGTCTTGGCGTTGTTGCTCGTAGGGGATCCCCAATACTTATGGAAGGTTGGTCCAGATATCTGTTGGGGGTGGGAGGGCATAAATTTAGCTTTGAGATTGGGGCACCCTTTAAAAAAATGGCTCCCGATCTCAGAATCCTGGCTTGTTAAGGCCCTGCCCCTTCAACTGGCTGTGTGATCTTTGCCAGCACTCTGAAATTGCATAGAGTGCGGTTTAATCAGGTGAGGCAAGGCGTCTGTGAAACCAACGAATTTCACACAATATTTTTCACCCGATCCAGCACCCAGTGCAGTTTTGGGAACATTCTGCCCAATGTCAACAACTCATAGATCCTGGATGGAGTTAATTTCATCAGTATGCACTCATTGCTAAGTCAATTCATCTGCACTGGCTTGACCACATTCATCCGATGAATAACAGCCGTCTACTCAAAGACCTGTATAGTGAATTATCCACTGGACCATGACTTCCTGAGCATCCATATTTCCACTACCAGGACATCTTCAAGTAAGATAAGAAAATTATAGCTACTGATACAGAGTGGGGCAGCACAGTAGCACAGTGGTTAGCACTGCTGCTTCACAGCTCCAGGGACCCGGGTTCTATTCCTGACTTGGGTCAAAGTCCGCGTGGAGTTTGCACGTTCTCCCCGTGCCTGCGTGGGTTTCCTCCGAGTGCTCTAGTTTCCTCCCACATTCTAAAGGTGTACTGGTTAGGTGCATTGACCCGAACAGGCGTCAGACTGTGGCGACTAGGGGAATTTCACAGTAACTTCATGGCAGTGTTAATGTAAGCCTTTCTTGTGACTAATAAATAAACTTTGAAAAAGACACCTGGGAGATATTACAGTTGTTCGTAACCTCTAGAGGCTGACTTTTTGGAAGGGCAAGACAAAAGGCAACCAAAGGGCTGAGCAGAATCAAAACGTTTTGCTCGCCAAGAAGAGGGCTCAGAGAAAAGACAGTGTAGCAAATCATGCACTTTGTCAACCCACTGTCTTCCTTTACAGCAAATGGAACAGAGGCTGCCATGTCAGACTGGAGCTCCTGAGCTACACCTGGCAATGTTTAACATAGAGTTGACCACCAAAGAGCAAACCATCATCTTACAAGACTGCCACAGTACTTCACTCACAACCAGAGTTGGGTCAGGTACAGAATGCATTATGAACTCCACCTGAATCAGTCAATCATCAAGATATTTCAACCACGATTATGGATCTTTTTCTGCTTATTGATAGGTCTGAACACACTGCAACTCAGCAGTACCAAGATTAATGATTGAAGATTAAATCCAAAAAATGTGGCAAAAAGAAATAGAATCTGCAGCAAAATTACAACACTCAGAAATTCAAGCACTGATTTTAGTTTTTTTCTGAGTTACAATTACAGATGTTTTATTCATAAATATTTATGAAGATGATCCTTTTCAAAAATGCATTAATTTTATACTGTGTTATGTGACAAACAGAAAGATAGTTATGAACATAAGAATGAAATCGCTAGTAACAATCGCCTTAATCGTTCTTGAGATTTTAACACCGAGGAGCTTGATTTCTTCTCTCCTTTTGCTACAAATTTTTACCTTGCGTAATTACTAATAGAGTACGTACTAGACATCCAATTTCCACTTCATCCTCTTCAGGAGTAGCGAGAAGAGAACAAATGGCATAATTGAACAAATTGGCAGATTAAATGATCCATTTTCTGATATTCGATTTGCAATAAACAGTAATAACTATCTGCAGTCAATGTCAATCAAAATCAGAACTGTTTTGTCTAATTTAGGGTCTCTGGGCAGTGATAGCAATTTCCTTGGTCATATCATCAACAAAGCCTATAATCCCAGTGATTAATGGATGGGCTAGTCAACAGGAGGCACGAAACCAAGAAAATTCCATGTTAATACTGAAAGATAGACATAATAATAGTGTCAGACTAATACTCATGCTGCCAATTTCATGGCATTTGGAATTACTAGTTTTGATTTTTTTTCCCTTATATGTTTCTGTTGATGGTAACCAATAAATCTAGTGGTAATGCCACTGGACCAGAAATTCAGAAACCCAGGCTAATGCTTTGGGGAAACGTGTTCAAATCCCACCGCAGCAGCTTGTGGAATTTAAATTCAATTAGAAAAATCTCAAAGATTTATCAGATTTTTATTGACACATGAAAGGAATGATTAAATGAGGTTTTAATAATTTGATGTACACTACCAAATATTCAATTTTACAGAAGAAAATTATGTTCTTACAAAATATATCATCATAGGTAAATGCAGGACTCTAAACAAGGTACCATAGTACAATTTTTCTATCCCAGAAACAAGCATACCCATTCACACGTTCTATTAAGTACAGGAAAGAAGAGTACAGGAAAGAGATAGAAAATCTGGTGAATTAGTGCAATGACAATAATCTCTCCCTCAATGTCAGTGAAGCATAGTGGAGGACGTGTCCCTGCCTACATCAACGAGGATGAAGTGGAAATGGTCGAGAGTTTCAAGTTTCTAGGTGTCCAGATCACCAAAAACCTGTCCTGGTCTCTATGTGCCGACGAAAAAGGTAAGAAAGCCCACCAATGCCTCTACTTTCTCAGAAGACGAAGGAAATTTGGCATGTTCGCCATGACTCTCAACAACTTTTACAGATGCACCATAGAAAACATCTTTTCTGGATGTATCACAGCTTGGTATGGCTCCTGCACTGACCAAGACCGCAAGAAACCACATGGGGTCGTGAACAAAGCCCAGTCTATCACACAAACCATCTACTGACCCTGTCTATACTTCCCGCTGCCTTGGAAAAGCAACCGGAATAATCAACGACCCCACGCACCCCAGACATACTCTCTTCCACCTTCTTCCGTCAGGAAAAAGATACAAATGTCTGAGGTCACGTGCTAACTGACTCAAGAACAGCTTCTTCCCTGCTGCCATCGGACATTGATCTTTCTCTACACCCTAGCTATGACTGTAAGACTATATTCTGCTCCCTCTCCTTTCCTTCTCTATGAATGGTAAGCTTTGTCTGAAGAAGAAACAGTATTTTTTACTGTAAACTAACACGTGATAATAATAAATCAAATGAAAGTTTTGCTTACATATTTTCTCACTAGCCCACTGACCAACTCCAGTGCTTTCACTACAGTCCATTACACTAACCATTAAATAGTGAAAGCTTAGTCTGTTTCAATGAGCTGTATACTAAGATATCCAAGTCTATTAAGTAACCATAACTGGCAGCAATTCAGTTGCTCTGTCTACTCTTTAATTCTGTTATCTCTCATTACATGGCACTTGTCAATCATCCAGGTTGTTTTGTATTTGTTTTTTTCTTCTCTAAGTGTGTGATCCCCAACATAAAAAATACACTGAAACAGCTTTGTCTCTCTCCCAGTTCCAAACAATTTATATAGACACGCACAGATTATTAGGTTACTAACCAGAATATTAATATTATAAATGAACATTAGCATTGTCAGGAACTCACACTTGACTTTATTGGATACCTTTCTTTGCAGTAAAGTGAAGAAAATTAGGAATAGAGCACAGTGCAGAAAATGGGACCATGGAAAAATTAAGTCCAGTTACAAAAAAACTGGCTCACAGCAGAAAGAAAAGACCTCGAGTCTGTCTGCAGGACAGCTTCAGTGTGTCTCTGAAACATTTAGACAAAAGACACAGGTGGGTGTGAAAAAAGTTACATAATAGCACAATGCTCATATGAAAGATAGCTGGTTGGTCAATAAAACTATCCTCACAATAGTGATTGTGGTGAGGAAGAAGTTAATCGGATAACAACGGTCAAATATACTCTTGCTTTGTTTTTTGTCCGACAGAGAGACATCATTCAAAAACAGAACTAACAAGGCAAGAGACAAAGGAGAAAGAGGAAGAGAGACTTGAAGACCAAAAACCCAAACCTGCGAGAGAAACAATTTTTGCACTTTACCATCCAAATATTGACATGGCTCGTGTAAGCTGCATTAAACTGTAAATAACCACAAAAATTTATTGACAGTTTATCTAAGAATGCACTAAAATTGCACTGACTCTTTTTTGCTGCTTTGTCTGTTTCACCCCGTACCCACCCATCCTTACAATATTGACAAACAGCAATGGGTCCAGTGCTAAAAACTCAAGGAAAGCAGGAAAATCCAATCCAGCCAATTAAAAGTCCATCAGTCTACTCTCAAAGTGATGGATCAACAATGCTTTTTTCAAAACTCATTCTTGGGATATGGGGCGTCACTATCTAGGACAACATTTATTGTCCGCTCCAAATTGCCCTTGAATGCTGCACTGGATGGCCTTGGTCCTTGGTCCAAACGTGGACAAAAGGGTTGAATTTTAGAGATTAGTTGAGAGCCCCCACCTTTGTAACAAGGCAACATTTGACTTAGTATCAAGAAGCCCTCGTTAAATTGAAGTCACATGGAATTGTGGGGACACCCTGATACTGTCAGTAGTCACACCTAGCACAACAGAAAATGGCAGAGATTTTTGAAAGTCATTCATCTCAGTCCCAGGCTATCACTGCAGGAGTTCCTCCGGGTCATATCCTACATCCAATGATCTTCAGCAACTTCATCAATGATCTTCCCTCCATGATAACATCAGAAGTACAGATGTTTGCTGATGGTTGCTCAGTGTTCAGCTCCATTCGTAACTCCTCACATAATGAAACCGTCCATGCCTGCGTTTAGCAAGACCTGTGTGACATTCAGGCTCGGACTGATATGTAGCAAGTAACATGCATGCAACACAAGTGCCAGGATATGACCATCTTGAACAACAGAGGAACCAATTGCCTCCCTTTGACACTGATCACCAATACTAAATTCTCAACCATCAAATCCCCGAGGGTCACCATTGACAAGTAACATAAGACCAGCCATGTAAGCAATGTGGCTGCAAGAGAAGGTCAGAGGCTGGGTAATCCACTACGAGTAGCTCACTGCCTGACTCCTTGTAATCTGAAAGAATGGTGGGATCCAATTTCAGATCAGTAGTTTTTGGATGTCCTTGCAGTGCAGGGCATTGGTCCAAAAATAAGCCTTGTTACGTCCATTATTTAGATGTCCATTATTTAGATGTTAACAAGACAGGTTTTAATTTTGATTTTATTCTGTCAGCATTTCACTTGCTGGCCCGAGGTCTTGCATTTTTTTAAACATTAACTTGAATGCCAATCTGGAGACCCTAAAATAGTCTTTTTCCCTGCGAGGTCACACTGATTGCGTCAACTACCTGGAAGTTGCACCAGTTCATCAATATACTAATAAGATGTCATGATAATACTGCAATATTTGACAATCAATTAACTATCAAATTCTGCACTGCCAAATGATAATGATGTATTAGATCACATAAATCATTTGTACATGAAATGATCCTGTTCCATAGTCTTTGAAAACTGTTTAATTGTATGCTGCATGGAGATGTCATCTCAAATATATGTTTCAAATCCATTATTGCTGCCAACTACTTGTTGCTTCTCGTCATTAAAGCCATTCTGCATCATCACAGCTCCTCAACGAGTTATCAATGACAATGTTTACTGCTAACAGAGATGGAGCCACAGTAACCCCACTTAACCCAACTTTCTAGGGCACCACAGTGGCACAGTGGTTAGCACTGCCTCGGGTGCCTGTGTGTGTGGAGCTTTCACATTCTCCCCCTGTCTGCGAGAGTTTCCTCCAGGTGCTTTGGTTTCCTCCTACACTCCAAAGATGTGCAGGTTCAGTGGATTGGCCATGTTAAATTGTCCCCGAGTGTGAAGGGGATTAGCGGGATAAATATATGGGGATACGGGGATAAGGTCTGGTCGGTGCAGGCTCAAACAGCTGAATGACTTCCTCCTGCACTGCAGGGATTCTACAATTCTATGATAATACTCATGTGTTAGCTAAGGACATTATTGCCAAAAAATCTAGTTAAGCAGCACAGGTAGATAAAGAAAATTATGCCATATATAGCATCAAGATCCTTCCACTATGAAAGAATGAACCATGCATTCAGGCAGTAACATAGCTGACAATTCGTAACACTCATCATGGAGAAAGCAAATGGGTTTGTGGGAACACTAATTGATAATCTGGCAGTGCTTCAGCGTTTTAGGTTTTACTCACATAACAATAACAAATATTTCCCACCAGAGGCCCTCAGTGAGCAATGAATTAAGAAGCCAGTCTGCAACAGTAACTTGCATTTATATAGCAGCATTAATACATTCTAATCTGCCTCACAGAAGTCTAATCAGATGTACAAATTAGGAGCGCTTGCCCCCTTGAGCCTGCTGCACCATTCAATAAGATCATGGTTGACCTGACTGAAACCTCAACCCCACATTCCTGCCTCACCCGACAACCTTTCACCTCCTCTTCAATCAAGAATTTACCAAGCTCTGCCTTATAAATATTCAAAGACTCTGCTTTCACTGCCTTTTGAAGAAGAGAGGTTTTTTTTATACTTTTCCAATTCAATCAAATCAAATCCAATTCAGAGTCTCAACAAGTTGAGACATTTCAGATCCAGGCTGACAAGACAGGACGGGAGACCAAAACCACCCTGTCCTGGGCCTGATCTACATGAGTCAAGCTGATTGGAGAAGGGGGAGGATCCTCCTCCAAGACTTGAGCTCATTTGCATCTTAGCCAAAAGGCCGAGATGCCGCTTTAAAAAATTACTTCATATGAAACATATGAAGCCTCAGCGTAACCGAATGACCTCAACCAAGTGCAGGCAATCCATACTACACTTGATCTTAGCCAAAAGGCTTTTGAAGAAGAGAGTTTTTTTTTATTTCAAAAATATACTTTATTCACAAAGAAAAACTCTCCAATAAAACATTGCAAAATTACAGATCCAAAAGTCATAAACAGTGCAAAAAAGAATCATTTTTACAGTACAATACCGTGCTCATTTACAAAAACATTACATTCCGTTACATTTCATTTCTTAAAACTATATCCATGTGTCAGAGTTTACTGTGTGCCGTTATTTTTCAGGTTGGCACACAGTTACGCAGGCCGAGGGTATTCTGCAGTTACCCGGCCCTCGGTCTGCCTCGGTTGAGACACTTTACACAGTGGCCTTTCCCACTTGTGCCTTGGCAGCGGCTGCCCCAAGCTTGAGCGCGTCCCTGAGCACGTAGTCCTGGACCTTGGAATGTGCCAGTCTGCAACACTCGGTCGAGGACAATTCTTTCAGCTGGAAGATCAGCAAGTTTCGGGCGGACCAAAGCGCGTCCTTCACCGAGTTGATGACCCTCCAGCAGCAGTTGATATTTGTCTCGGTGTGCGTCCCCGGAAACAGCCCGTAGAGCACAGAGTCCTGCGTCACCGAGCTGCCCGGGACGAACCGCGACAAATACCACTGCATCTCGTTCCAGACCTTCTTTGCAAAGGCACATTCCACAAGGAGGTGTGCGACCGTCTCATCAGCCCCGCAGCCGCTTCGAGGGGCAGCGTGCGGTGAGGTTGAGACCCCGGGCGTGCATAAAGGATCTGACAGGGAGTGCCCTTCTCACCACCAGCCAAGCCAGGTCTTGGTGCTTGTTTGTGAGTTCTGGTGATGAGGCATTCTGCCAAATGACTTTGACAGTCCGCTCAGGGAACCATCCGACAGGATCTGCCGTCTCCTTTTCTCTCAGGGCCTCAAGGACATTACGTGCTGACCACTGCTTGATAGCCATGTGGTCAAAGGTGTGTTTCCGGAAGAATTTCTCCACGAAGGACAGGTGCTGCGGTACGGTCCAACTACTTGCCGGGCTTTTGAAGAAGAGAGTTGCAGAGACTCTCGACCAATTATGCCGACTCTGTTTCCTGTTTGTTCACCAATCATCTATCCATGTCAGCATGTTACCCTTTTCAAGATGAGCTTTTATTTTCCTTATTTTCTGAAATAATCATACCTAAGCTCGGAAAGTGAGATATATTAGTCCATTTGTTGTTAGGAAGTTGGAATGAAATAAAAGCCCATGAATTATAAAGATAGGCATGTAGCTGCACCGAGGACTTGAGAGATGCAGATTAGACTGGTAGCAGGGTGAAGCTGATATTTTGTTAAGCAAAGTGGAGTCTAATAGTCTAATGGCCTCCATTACAACCGTGCCCAGTTTGCAAACAGTTTTTTTTGTCCCACAGAGAGTCAAGCTGTTATGCCGAAAGCAGAAAAAGGTGTCTGTGTTAAACCCCAGAAATTCTACTATAAACGAGTAGAAAGATTCCCAAATAAAACGACATGTGGTAATTATTCACGGAATTTGGCTGATTGCATTAAAGCCAATGGCATGTTGTTTTGGGGAAGGTATATTCTCAGAGTTTAGGAAAGTAGATAGGTTCAGATTGGGGTGGGTAGCTCACGTTCATTTCTGGGCAAACATTATAGTTAATTTTAAATGTTATTCTTTACTATTGCCTTTCTTCTGTTTGAAAGTTTAATAAACATTTTGCTATTTGAATTATTTACAATAACACTTGTGAAGTTGTACGAACTAAGTAAGGGCATGATGGGAAAATTGGTCAACTATTTGTTACAATATAAAGAACAGCTGACCAAAGCTATTTCAAAATGCCAGACCCCTATAAGGCTGCATGAGTAAATAAAACAAGATAAGGACAGGGATGAAGGAGTCACCGACCTTCTTCTGTTCCATCAAAGGACAAGATAAGGGTATGAATAATGAGACAAAGAATTCTAGGAGGTCAGTAAGTTAAAACATGATTAATGATATTGCTTATGATTCTATTACTAATCAAATTCCTGAATATGCTCTGGTCACGAAAACTGATAATGATTATGTATAAATACTGAACTGTTTCTCTGTGTAATTGCAGACTTGTAGAAGAATCAGCAGTTGTACCAACTGCTCTCTGACCCCAAGTTTCAGTCATATACTGCATTCAGTTATTCGTAAATAAATGCTTGTTATATTGTCAGAACAAATTTTGTTTGAGTCTATCTATCACAGTCAGGAAGCAGGAAAGTTTCCACTTCAACATTTGGCACTGTGAGCAGAAACCAATACCCTGGGTGAATTCCGTGGGGGACTGAGGAAGTGATCGAGCCACGACCCGGAGGGAAGAGACGGACGCCGGCACAAGGTAAGATTCGCCTTGGTCTCTCTCTCTCTCTCTCGGATTGGTGCTACGACCCCTCGTCCCTGGCGGAGGACACTAATAGGTGACGGTATTTGAACCTAAATTGGACTGTGTGTAGAGTATTTTGGGTCAGGGACCCATTTGTGACTGTGAGTAGAGTATTTAGGGTCAGGGACCCGATAGAGTGTTTAGGGTCAGGGACCCGATTGTGTCTAGCCTAAGGTCAGGGACCCCTTGATCTCGTGTTGCATCCGGATCAGGGTTACACAGGCTTAGTTTGGGTCAGGGACCTTGTGATTTGAATTTGGTACCAGGAATTATTTTTTAAAACGTTTTTGCCAGGGGCACAGTATACTGACGTTATGGGACAGAGTTTAGACAAAACATGGGGAAATTCTCCTTTGCTTTTTATGTGTTCTGAGTCCCCTACTCAGGAATGTAATTTACGTCACTTATCTGCTACACTAAATAGTAAATTAGGTAACGATATTTGGCCACTAGGCGGCACATGGAACTTAGAAAATTGCGCTGCAGCAGAAAAAGCTATTTGAAAAAAAAATGCAGGTTGCAAATGGAAAACTTTAATTTCAAAATGGAACAAAGAGTCGACTAGGCGCCACGAACAATCGCTATTAATGAGTTGGATGGAAAATGCCCGCAAAAAAGGGATTGATGAATGTGTGGACAGGAGATCTAAGGATTGGGAAACTTTAAAATTAGAATGTGGACTTTGGGATAGGAAGCATCAGGGGACAAAACGACAGGGTGGGGGTATGGAATCATCGGGTGATAGGCAGGTTGGGCTAGTCCATCAGGTTAAACAACAGGAGGATCCTCCCAGTTGCCCTGGCATGCCGCTGTTTCCCTATTCAGGCGATACGGAGGGACAGGAGGAGTTCTCCTCGATGCTGTTCAGCTTCCTCATCAATTGGCTGTTATTAAATGTGCTGTGCACATGAAGGGGGATACTCCTGTGCAATTAGGGAATGCACGTGCTGATTCAGCTGCTAAGGCGGCAACTGTATCGGCCTCTGTGACTGGTCCCACTGGGGGTAATCAGGCTCTAAATCGGGTACCTGCATTGGGGACGAAGGGCATGCCAGAGATAACTGAGGTTCAACATTTACAGAGGGATGCCTCTGATTCTGAGCGCATGCTATGGAAGTCAATGGGATGTTCGCACTCCTTGACACGGGACCTCTGGCTTACCCCAGTTGGTCAGGTTTGTATCCCGGATTCTTTATTGCCGGTACTTATTGACTATTTGCATTCTTGTGCCCATCTTGGCAAGGAGGCAATGGTACAGCTACTTCTAAAGACTTGGTGGCACCCAGATTTGAATACAGCAGCACAAACGCGGCTGGATCGATGCCTCATTTGCATGAGAAATAATAAGGGTAAAGGCATTAAATGCCCTCCCGGAACCACTCCCGTGCCAGACGGCCCTTTTGCCTGTATACAGCTTGATTTTATTGAATTACCAAAAGTACATTGCTATAAATATTGTTTAGTAATAATCGATGTGTTTAGTAAATGGATTGAAGCCTTCCCCACCACGAATTGTACTGCACATACGGTGGTGAAGTTATTGTTGACAGAAGTTATTCCCCATTTTGGGGTACCTAAAATGGTGAGCTCAGATAATGGACCACATTTTGTGGCTCGGATCAATACGGAATTGTGCGAAGCACTCGTAATTAAACAACAACTGCACTGTGCGTATCACCCGCAGGCAGCAGGAATTGTGGAAAGAGCCAACGGGACTTTAAAAGAAAAATTATCTAAATTGACTGAAGAAACTGGATTAAATTGACTAAAGGTATTGCCCTTGGCACTATTTTACATGCGGGTGACTCCACATTCGCGGACCGGACTGTCAGCTGCAGAGATAGTCTACGGTCGGCCAATGAGGACTCCCTGGGATGCCCATGAAAAACCCCTGGATGGAGCAGACCTACATGTGATGGGGGAACAGGTGCAGAATTACTTGAAGCAATTAACACTTTCTCTGAAGTTTCTCCACTCACAGGTGAAACAAGCACACCTCCCAATGACAGCAGGAATAGCCACCCCTCGATATCCAGTGATCGAACCCGGAGACTATGTATTGGTGAAGAAATGGGACAGAAAGAAGTTGGGACAACGCTGGAGCAGACCTTTTCAAGTACTACTGACCACACCGACTTCCGTCAAGCTTGAAGGACGTTCAAGTTGGATTCACCTGTCAGACTGCAAGAAGATCATCTCCAACCCGGATACAAACACAGGATGAAGATCTTTATTATATTTTTTGGACTTTCTGGACTATTTGGCCTTAATGACCACTCGGTAGTAAAAACGCGAACTACCCGGGGACTGCATGCCAATACCTATTTATATATGTCATATATTTATGCTGAAAAATTGAATGTAAGCAAGTATTGGGTTTGTACCCACATCCCCGTCCATTTGAGGGAAGGAATACCTCTCCATTCTGGCACTTTTATCTGCAGGGCAGGGCAGCCAATGAACTGATTCTTATGGCCTCAGCATTGGGACAACTGGCAAACGTAACAACGGCGGAAGCCAGGGAAACTGGACAGGCACTGGCCGAGGTCTCGGCTGTGCTGGTGGCTGTCCGGACCGTGGCATTACAAAATTGACTGGCTTTGGATTACCTGTTTGCCTCGCAGGGGGGAACGTGCGCCATTGTAGGTCAGGAATGCTGTACTTATATCCCAGATGCCTCTGAAAATATCACCAACCTGGCCGACCAAATCTTTAAGGCCTTCATGTTACTACTACTACTGCTACTGGAGATACGATTGCTTGGTTGCTTATGTAAATGCATTTTTAATCGGGTCATGGATATACCTATTTAATTAGTTGTCATGATATGACAAGAGGGAATGTGAAGTTGTACGAACTAAGTAAGGGCATGATGGGAAAATTGGTCAACTATTTGTTACAATATAAAGAACAGCTGACCAAAGCTATTTCAAAATGCCAGACCCCTGTAAGAGCTAATAAGGCTGCATGAGTAAATAAAACAAGATAAGGTCAGGGAAGAAGGAGTCACCGACCTTCTTCTGTTCCATCAAAGGGCAAGATAAGGGTATGAATAATGAGACAAAGAATTCTAGGAGGTCAGCAAGTTAAAACATGATTAATGATATTGCTTATGATTCTATTACTAATCGAATTCCTGAATACGCTCTGGTCACGAAAACTGATAATGATTATGTATAAATACTGAACTGTTTCTCTGTGTAATTGCGGACTTGTGGAAGAATCAGCAGTTGTGCCAACTGCTCTCTGACCACAAGTTTCAGCCATATACTGCATGCAGTTATTCGTAAATAAATGCTTGTTATATTGTCAGAACGAATTTTGTTTGGGTCTATCACAGTCAGGAAGTAGGAAAGTTTCCACTTCAACACACTGACCACTTTCCTCACCAGGTTTCATCACTTTTTCTCAGTTTCTCCAAATCTCAAAAAGAAACAGTTTAGAAACTACGTTTCAAATTTCCCTTCTGGAACTAGTGCTGCCCTCGCATAGAACATCAGTGGGGTTCATAATAATGTATCGGTTCCACAGTCTCAACAATTTGCTTTATATCACTTCAGATTCACTGATTTTCATAGATTCATAGACGTTTACAGTACAGAATGAGGTTATTCAGCCTATTGTGTCCACACGAGTCAACAAAGATCTGACTACACTTATCCCTTTTTCCAGCACTTGCCCCATAGCCTTGGAGATTATGGCAGCGCAAGTGAATATCTAAATAAAAGCAAATTACTGCGGATGCTGGAATCTGAAACCAAAAGAGAAAATGCTGGAAAATCTCAGCAGGTCTGGCAGCATCTGTAAGGAGAGAAAAGAGCTGATATTTTGAGTCCAGATGACCCTTTGTCAAAGCATGTTTTGAGTCCAAATGACCCTTGACAAAGGGTCATCTGGACTCAAAACGTCACTCTTTTCTCTCCTTACAGATGCTGCCAGACCTGCTGAGATTTTCCAGCATTTTCTCTTTTCAATATCTAAATACTTCTTCAATGTTAAGCGAGTTTCTGAATCAACCACCCTTTCAGGCAGCAAGTTCCAGACTCCCACGATCCTCTGGGTGAAAAAGATTCTCCTCAATTCCCCTCTTAGCCTTCTACTTCTTACCTTAAATTTATGCCCCCTGGTTATTCACTCCTGTACTTATGGAAAAAGTGCCCTCCTACCATAAGCTTTCAGAGCGCTGCTCTTTCCACTCCATCTGACGAAGGAGCAGCACTCCGAAAGCTTACGGTATTTGCTACCAAATAAACCTGTTGGACTTTAACCTGGTGTTGTGAGACTTCCTACTGTGTTCACCCCATGTCCAACGCCGGCATCTCCACATCTTGTATTCTATGCCTTGGCTATAAGGCAAGTGTCCCATATGCTTTCTTAATCATCTTATCTACCTGCCGTGCCACCTTCAGGGATATGTGGATATACACTCCAGGATCCTACTATTCATAGTGCAATTCTGCCTTGTTAGCCCTCCCCAAGTACTTCCGCTGCCCGGGGATTGTAATATTTCCGTGTCCATCCCTTTCTTCAATTTGCTGATTTAAAGCTCCGTTGAGCGAGGTGCCTCAGAGTGACGGGGTTCATCCTCTGCATGCAGAGCAAGCCCTGCCAGCATTTCCACTTCACGGTTCTGTTCCTGCTTTTGGCAATCCATTGACTTCTCTCCTGTCTATGAGTGAGAAGAATGACAACAAGGTCACCAGGCTCCACGTTTCTATGTTCTCCTCACTGCAGTATCAAAGAGAGAGACTTCACTTGACAATTAGCATCTGTGTCCTAACAACCACTCTTTGCCCATTCATCATCTAAAAGCTGCCTGTGAAAGCAGATGGTCAGTAGTGCAGGTTTATCATGGCAGTCAGCGATTTTGGAAGCCAAAGCAACAAGGATCAACAACTGAGCAGCAATCAGTGGCACTCACACACCTAAGTGATGCTTGAGTAGACATAATTGTATGAGTGTTAGACTCAAGGTAGGTCAACCGAGTGACAGTTGAATGGTCTCAGCTACAATGGGATAAAGATCTGACTGACATGTTTTTCCATTAGCCTTGCACTTGTGAACATCCCATCTCCAGAGTCTCGCCCCCCGAGACTTGAGTAGAACTGTCAATGAATGCCCACTCAGCCACCACACTTCCCTTCCCTCTATGAGGCCCTTTCATGAAGCCTGTGGTCCAGCAGTAGAAGGCAACCTCAGGATTGGTGCTTTTCACGTCCCGTCCCCCGGTCCGGTTTCCCTGTGTCAACCCCTGACCCTCCCCCACCTTTGAAATTCTTACACTTCTCTAGAATTTCCTGGCAAATTTGTTCTTCTACATCATTCCCACTAGTTGGCATGGTACTGGGAGTAATGCAGAGACTATTACTTTTAGAGGTTATGTTTACTAATTTTCGACCTAACTCCCGAAATTCTGAATGCAGGATTACACCCCTTTTTCTACTTATGCCACTGATACTGACCATAAAATCTCTGCAGTGCAGAAGGAGGCCATTCAGCCCATAGAGCCTGCACTGGTAACAATTCCGCCCAGGCCCTATCCCTGTAACCCCACATATTTACCCTGCTAAACCTTGTGACACTAAGGCAATTTAGCATGGCAAATCCACCTGTTGTGGGAAAAGTACCACTGGGTCAGGCTTGAAGGTTTCAAGAATACAGTTTTATTTTAACCAGGCTTCGTGGAGAAAAGGCACTAACAAGCAGCAAACCTTCTCTCAATGAGACAATAGGAGCGGCCCATCTTTATACCCTTTACACAATAGATGGACCGGACATCTAGCCATTATCACATTGTTGTAATCAAGTAGGTGATCGATCGTTAACACATCGTTATAGACAAATACAGACAGATACAGACATGAACATGTTAACATCGCATTGTCTTATGAATGGATACATTTCCTACGTCAGTGGCTATCAATGGTTTTTAGTTTCGGCCTATTCATATAGTAATTTAGAAGTAATTGGTTTTCCTGCAGTTATGTATTCCCGATCCCACCTGTAGCTAATCTCATTATCTACCCCTATTGTCCTTATCTTTAAGCCCTGGCTGGCTTCCTGTAGGATTTGATTCCTGCATGTTTAACTTTGAATAGCTGTCTATCCTTTATGTTTTAATCTCAGGTGGTTGTCTGTACTGAAAGTCAGTGCCCGTTTAATGTCTCTTTCCCAGGTGACTGTTTGTGTGCCAGGCAACCATCTTATGTGTACCCATCTGTATATTTCTCCCACTTCACACCTAACCTGCATATCTTTGGGGTGTGGGAGGAAACTGGAGCACCTGAAGGAAATCCACACAGACACGGGGAGAATGCGCAAACTCCACACAGTCACCCAAGGCCAGAATTGAACCCGGGTCCCTGGCACTGTGAGGCAGTGCTAACCATTGTGCCACCATGGATCACAGCCAGTAGTTATTCACACTCCCCCTCAGATTGTTTTGCAGCCAGTGACATCTTTGACCCTAGCACGAGTGAGACAACATACCATCCTGGATTCACATCTAGATCTACAGAAACATCTGTCAGTTCCACAAACTATCAATTCGCAATCACTATTGCTCGTCTAGTCTTCTTTGTGCCCCCTTGTGCAGAAGTGTCATGGACTTGCCTCTCACTGCGCTCCCTGGTTGAACCATTGCTTCCTTTAGTATTCAAAACCTCTTGGAGAGTGAGATGCACTCGGGGAGGTCGTGCAATTCTTATTTCTTCTTGACTGTCTGGTGACATCCATTGTCTCTCTCCTTGCATACTATTAAGTTACAGGCAGGAGTGGGCTACAGCGTGGTCAGCCAAAGATAGCACTGGTGTCAGTTCACTGGAGTGTTCGTTCTCGCAAAATTTTGTGGCAGAGGACTTAGTCGATCAAATAGAAATCTGCTGTTTGATTAATTCCAATACGAGTCTTATTTTTTTCCTGGATGTTGTCAAGTTCCTCAAGAGTTGCAGGAGTTGCAATTATCCACGCAATGGGGAGTATTGCATTACATTCCTGACTTGTGCCTTGTAAATGGTGAATAGGATTTGAGAAGAAAGGAGGTGACTCGGAGAATTTCAAGTCTCTGACCTGCTATTGTAGCTGCATTATTTATATAGCTGGTCCAATTAAGTTTCTGCTCAATGGTAATCCCCCCAGGATGTCCATGATGGGGGATGTTCAGTAATGGAAATGCTGTTGAATGTCAAGAGAAGATGGTTAGATTCTCTCTGGTTGGACTTGGTCATTGCCAGGCATTTGTGTTGAAAATGTTACTTGCCACATATCATCCCAAGCATTAATTTTGTCTGGTTCCTGATGCATGCAGGAATGGGCTGCTTTAGTACCCGGACATTGTAATCATCAACCAGTATCTGCACTTCTGATCTTATGGTAGAGTCAAGGTCATTGATTAAACAGCTGAAAATACTTGTGCCACAGAAACTACCCGTAGGAACTCCTGCTGTGATATCCTGTGGTTGAGATGATTGACCTCCAACAACCACAACTATCTCTTTTTTGGCTTATGCTCTTGGATATCACACTTGGCCAAATGATGTCTTGATGGCAAGAGCAGTCATTCTCACCTCACTTCTGGAATTCAGCTCTTATGCAATGTTGCAACATGTTTTGGGATTAGGAGCCGTGTGGCCCTCGTGGAACACAAATTGAGCAGTAGTGAGCAAGTTATTGCTAAGTAAATGCCACTTGATAGCACTGTCAATGATGCTTTCCATCAAGAACAAAGAACAAACAAAGAACAAAGAACAATACAGCACAGGAACAGGCCCTTCGGCCCTCCAAGCCCGCGCCGCTCCCTGGTCCAAACTAGACCATTCTTTTGTATCCCTCCATTCCCACTCCGTTCATATGGCTGTCTAGATAAGTCTTAAACGTTCCCAGTGTGTCCGCCTCCACCACCTTGCCTGGCAGCGCATTCCAGGCCCCCACCACCCTCTGTGTAAAATATGTCCTTCTGATATCTGTGTTAAACCTCCCCCCCTTCGCCTTGAACCTATGACCCCTCGTGAACGTCACCACCGACCTGGGGAAAAGCTTCCCACCGTTCACCCTATCTATGCCTTTCATAATTTTATACACCTCTATTAAGTCTCCCCTCATCCTCCGTCTTTCCAGGGAGAACAACCCCAGTTTACCCAATCTCTCCTCATAACTAAGCCCCTCCATACCAGGCAACATCCTAGTAAACCTCCTCTGTACTCTCTCCAAAGCCTCCACGTCCTTCTGGTAGTGTGGCGACCAGAACTGGACGCAGTATTCCAAATGCAAATGATCACTTTGATGATAATGAAAGTAGACTGATGGGGAGGTGATTGGTGAGATTGGATCTGTCTTTTTTATTTGTGGACAGGACATACCTGGGCAGGTGCCAGTATTGTAACTGTACAAGAATAGCTTGGTTCTTCATAGAGGAGATGTTAGGGGTAAGTTTTCACTCAGAGGGTGGTGGGTGTGTGGAATCGGCTGCCGGTAGTGGTGGTGGAAGTGGATTCGATTGAGTCTTTTAAGAGACTTTTGGATAGGTTCATGGAGGTTAGTAAGATAGAGGGTTATAGATGAGGCTAGAAGGTAAGGAAATTGTTCGGCGCAACTTGTGGGCCGAAGGGCCTGTTTGTGCTGTAGCTTTCCTATGTTCTATGTTCTTGGCATTCCTTGTTTTGGAGCACAAGTCTTCAATACAATGGCAGAAATGTTGCCAGGACTCAAAGCCCTTCCAGTAAATTCTGTTGTTTCTTCACGACATGTGGAGTGAACTAAATTGGCTGAAGACTGGCCTCTGTAATAGAAACATAGAAAAAAATACAACACAAACACGCCCTTCGGCCCACAGGTTGCGCTGGTCATGTCCCTACCTAATGCTACTAATGCTGGTAACCTCTGAAGGAGGCGGAGATGGATCATTCACTCACCACTTCTGACTGAAGATCGTTGCAAATATTTTAACCAGGTGTACTAGGCCCCACCATTATTCAGGATGGGGATACTTGTGAAGTCTCATCTACAAGTTAGTTGTTTAATTGTTCACCACCATTCACGATTGGATCTGGCAGGGCTGCAGAACTTTATTCTGGCCCATTGGTTGTCGGATCATTTTGCTCCCTCTATCGGATGCTGCTTTCACTGTTTAGCATGCATGCAGTCCTGTGTTGTACTTTCAACAGATTGGTACCTCATTTGGTGCTTCTCCATTACGCTTTCACATTCTTCTAACTGATGACCACCTGACCTGATATCGATTGTGGTGAGGGATACGCTGAGTATGAGGTTTCAGATTGTGGTTGAATACAATTCTGCTGCTGATGGCATACCACATCTCACAGATGACCAGTCTTGAGCTGCTGGATCTATTGTCAATCTATCCCATTTATCATAGTTATAATGCCAAACAACATGATGGATGTACCCTAAGACTATGTGGTGGTGTTTCTGAAAAGGTGATCATGGACAAATGCATCTACGACAGGTAGACTGGGCAAGGTCAAGTAGGTTTTTCCAAGGTCTCTCACCATCTACACAGGCCCATGAAAGTCTGGCTGATATTTCCTTCAGGTCTTGGCCAGCTCAGTCACTACCGCATTATTCTGGTGAAAGAAATTGAAGTTTCCCACCCAGATCACGCTATTGTTAGTGTTTCTTCCAAGTGGAGTTCAACATGGAGGAACACCGATTCATCAGACAAGGGAGGGCAGTAAATAGTAATCATCAGGAAGTTTCCTTAATAACCTTAACCTGAGGCCGAGAGTTCAAGGTGCCTGGAGCCAATGCTGAAATGTCCTGGAAGTTACTTCCACTCACCTATATAGCAAGGTTGCAACAACCTTCTCCGTGCTGGATGAGTGCAAGACCCGAGGCTCCTGAAATGATTCCTTCTCGATTTACCACACTTATCTGGCTCATAATCATACCCTCCTGTCCCTGATCATGAACTAAATCTGAAGGCAACTTTCCCCCCTTGACGCCTGGCACTGTCTGAAGCTCAGACTCCAGTTCATCAGGAGCTGAAGTTCCTTGAGCTGCAGATGTAATTGTTGGGCAACACAACGGTGTCCAGCAGGCTTCACACTACAGCTGCAAACTGCAACCTGCTCTGCCATGCAAATTGTATTTTATTCGCTAATTTAACTAATTAGGCTTTCAAGTTTTGAAATATCACTCAACTGTCAACTTCATGGTTTTAATCTAGGTAACGTTCTTGTTTATTGAATGTAGATATGTGCTTTAGGTTTTTACTGTGTTTAACCACATTTATTTGTATTTAATATATATATTGAAAATCCTTACACTGTGGTGAAATCTGCATTTAGGTGAAGATGCTCTTATTATTAACTAATTTACTGTTTAATTTCCCCAATATGTTTTGATTTCTCAACTTTAAACCAATCCCTTAAATTAGAGAGGAAAAGAAAAGAGTTAAAAAGAAGAAATATTCACTAATCAATCACTTATGTGCTTTCTGGCGATGTTTCATCTTGACTTTATTTCCCTCTTATTTGAACTCTTGGTCTGGTCGCTCCAGACCAACTTGATCTGGCTCTTGGCTGTTCAATTTTATTGAAGCAATTCACTGCCGCTGGTCCCCTCACAGGACTATTACCTCCCACATGCTTCCAACTACCCGGAAAGAAAAAGCAGTTGTAACCAGCTCAGATCCTAACCAGAATAACTGCCATTTACCTGCTGTCAGCTAGAGCAACCAGAAACCAACCAACCAGAGAGCATATGTCTCTAGTTTTGTAAGCTAAATTTAGCCAATGTCCGGTTGTGATATTTTTATTCATTCATGGAATGTGGACGTTGCTGGTTTGACCAGAATTACTTCCCATCCCTAATGATTTCAACCAGTCAGCGACTTCTGCTTGTTAACCAGAAACAACTGGCATTCAAATATCCCAATACACTGTTGTTAGCCGATCCAACTCATTTTCCCTTTGAGTAGCCAATTAAGAGTTAGAATTAGGTTTGAAGGCCCTGATTTACCAATGAAAATGGCATCCCACCTATTACCTACAAAAACAATGGCTGAACAGGAGGCTTTAAAATAGCCTCCTGTTACTAGCAACAGACAACATGGTTTTGTATGAGGGAGGTCATGTTTCACTAATGTCTCACCAATTTAATTGAGCTTTTTGAGGAGGTGACAAAAATGATTGACGAAGGAAGGGCTGTACATCTTATAGAGTCATAGAGGTTTACGGAATGGGAACATGCCCTTCGGCCCAACTTGTCCATGCCGCCCTTTTTTTAAAAAACCCCTTCAGATGAAGGAGCAGGGCTCCGAAAGCTAATGGCATTTGCTACCAAATAAACCTGTTGGACTTTAACCTGGTGTTGTTAAAACTCTTAATGTGTTTACCCCAGTCCAACGCCGGCATCTCCACATCATTGACCATAGAAGATAGAGGGTAGTGGTGAAAGGGTGTTTTTCTGAATGGAGGTCTGTAACTAGTGGTGTTCCACAGGGATCAGTGCTGTGACCTCTGCTGTAATATATAATTATAAAAATGACTTGGAAGAAAACATAGCTGGTCTGATTAGCAAGTTTGCAGATGATACTCAGATTGCTGGAGTTGCAG
The DNA here is from genome assembly GCF_964213995.1 of Mustelus asterias. Classification (NCBI taxonomy): domain Eukaryota; kingdom Metazoa; phylum Chordata; class Chondrichthyes; order Carcharhiniformes; family Triakidae; genus Mustelus; species Mustelus asterias. The sequence goes on along the minus strand of NC_135801.1, from coordinate 179,804,227 downwards.
ATAGTGATGAACATTGTCAGAGAATACAACATGATATAGATAGGCTGGAAAATTAGGCGGAGAAATGCCAGATGGAATTTAATCTGGACAAATGCGAGGTGATGCATTTTGGCAGATCCAATAGGGAGCTATAAAATAAATGGCAGAACAATCAGGTGCATAGACACACAGAGATCTGGGCATGCAGATCCACAGAGCCTTAGAAATGGCAGCACAGGTGGAAAAGGTGGTGAAGAAAGCAGATGGCATGCTTGCCTTCATCGGACGGGGCATCGAGTATAAAAGTTGGCAAATCATGTTACAGTTATATGAAACGTTGGTTAGGCCACATTTGGAATACTGTGTCCAATTCTGGTCGCCACACTATTAGAAAGATGTGGAGGCTTTGGAGAAAGTACAGAAAAGGTTTACCAGGATGTTGCCTGGCATGGAGGGTATTAACAATGAGGAGAGTTTGAATAAACTGGGATTATTCAACCTAGAAATATGGAGGCTGAGGGGTGACCTGAAAGAAGTTTATAAAATTATGAGGGGTATAGAGTGAACAATTGGAAACTTTATCCCAGGGCAGAAATGACAATTACAAGGGGGCACAGGTTCAAGGTAAGGGGGGAAAGGTTCAGTGGAGATGCGTGGGGGAATTTTTTTTTTCAGAGTGGTGGGGACCTGGAATGCACTGCTAAGTGAGGTGATTGAGGCAGACATATTGGGACATTTAAGACTTATCTGGATAGACATATGAACAGGCGAGGAATAGAGGGATACAGGAGGTTGGTCTAGACGGAACAACATAATCAGTGCTGGCTTGAAGGGCTGAAGGGCCTGTTCCTGTGCTGTACTGTTCTTTGTTCTTTATGTTATTGCGTAGAATAACATCAATTTATATGCATTGGTTTCATCTAAGACTCAAGACGTTTCATTGATTTAATTAAAACTCCTATTGTGGTCCCCGTTATTAAACACAACAGAGAGCCACAAAGAACCTTGCTCACAAAACAACCCTGACATCACTGGGATTGACAGCCTGTTTCTCTCACAGACAGCTACATGTAGCCATTCCTCTTGCCTACAGCCAATGTATCATCATCGTGGTGTCAGATGAGGTATCACTGTGACCAGCATGAAATTTTACAATAAACATTACAGACTCTGAAGTACTTGATTAATTTGTTTATTTTTCCGCCCACTGAAACCACAACAACTTAACTGGCTTAAGTTTGGATGGGGCAGTTTTTGTGCAGTGTGTGCGGGAGGGTTTCCTGACACAATATGTGGATGGGCCGACTAGAGGTGAGGCCACATTGGATTTGGTACTGGGAAATGAACCGGGCCAAGTGTTAGATTTGGTTGTGGGAGAGCAATTTGGAGATAGTGACCACAATTCGGTGTCTTTTGTTATTGCAATGGAGAGGGATAGGGCCGTACGACAGGGCAAGGTTTACAATTGGGGGAGGGGTAATTATGATGCGATTAGGCAAGAATTAGTGGGCATAAGTTGGGAACAGAAACTGTCAGAGAAAGGAACTAATGAAAAGTGGAACTTTTTCAAGGAACAAATACTGGATGTCCTTGATAGGTATGTCCCTGTCAGGCAGGGAGGAAATGGCCGAGTGAGGGAACCATGGTTCACAAAAGAGGTGGAATGTCTTGTGAAAAGGAAGAGGGAAGCTTATGTAGGGATGAGGAAACAAGGTTCAGATGGCTCGATTGAGGGTTACAAGTTAGCAAGGAATGAGCTGAAAAAGGGGCTTAGGAGAGCTAGGAGGGGACATGAGAAGTCCTTGGCGGGTCGGATCAAGGAAAACCCCAAGGCTTTTTACTCTTATGTGAGGAATAAAAGAATGACCAGGGTGAGGTTAGGGCCGGTCAAGGACAGTAGTGGGAACTTGTGTATGGAGGCAGTAGAGATAGGCGAGGTGATGAATGAATACTTTTCTTCAGTGTTCACCAAGGAGAGGGGCCATGTTTTTGAGGAAGAGAAGGTGTTACAAGCTAATAGGCTGGAGGAAATAGATGTTCGGAGGGAGGATGTCTTGGCAGTTTTGAATAAACTGAAGGTCGATAAGTCCCCTGGGCCTGATGAAATGTATCCTAGGATTCTGTGGGAGGCAAGGGATGAGATTGCAGAGCCTTTGGCGTTGATCTTTGGGTCCTCGCTGTCCACGGGATGGTGCCAGAGGACTGGAGAATGGCGAATGTTGTTCCTCTGTTTAAGAAAGGGAATAGAAATGACCCTGGTAATTATAGACCAGTTAGTCTTACTTCGGTGGTTGGTAAATTGATGGAAAGGGTCCTTAGGGATGGGATTTACGACCATTTAGAAAGATGTGGATTAATCCGAGATAGTCAGCACGGATTCGTGAAGGGCAAGTCGTGCCTCACAAATTTGATAGAATTTTTTGAGGAGGTAACTAAGTGTGTTGATGAAGGTAGGGCAGTTGATGTCATATACATGGATTTTAGTAAGGCGTTTGATAAGGTCCCCCATGGTCGGCTTATGATGAAAGTGAGGAGGTGTGGGATAGAGGGAAAGTTGGCCGATTGGATAGGTAACTGGCTGTCTGACCGAAGACAGAGGGTGGTGGTCGATGGAAAATTTTCGGATTGGTGGCAGGTTGCTAGCGGTGTGCCGCAGGGATCAGTGCTTGGTCCTCTGCTCTTTGTGATTTTTATTAATGACTTAGAGGAGGGGGCTGAAGGGTGGATCAGTAAATTTGCTGATGACACCAAGATTGGTGGAGTAGTGGATGAGGTGGAGGGCTGTTGTAGGCTGCAAAGAGACATAGATAGGATGCAAAGCTGGGCTGAAAAATGGCAAATGGAGTTTAACCCTGATAAATGTGAGGTGATTCATTTTGGTAGGACAAATTTAAATATGGATTACAGGGTCAAAGGTAGGGTTCTGAAGACTGTGGAGGAACAGAGAGATCTTGGGGTCCATATCCACAGATCTCTAAAGGTTGCCACTCAAGTGGATAGAGCTGTGAAGAAGGCCTATAGTGTGTTAGCTTTTATTAACAGGGGGTTGGAGTTTAAGAGCCGTGGGGTTATGCTGCAACTGTACAGGACCTTGGTGAGACCACATTTGGAATATTGTGTGCAGTTCTGGTCACCTCACTATAAGAAGGATGTGGAAGCGCTGGAAAGAGTGCAGAGGAGATTTACCAGAATGCTGCCTGGTTTGGAGGGTAGGTCATATGAGGAAAGGTTGAGGGAGCTAGGGCTGTTCTCTCTGGAGCGGAGGAGGCTGAGGGGAGACTTAATAGAGGTGTATAAAATGATGAAGGGGATAGATAGAGTGAACGTTCAAAGACTATTTCCTCGGGTGGATGGAGCTATTACAAGGGGGCATAACTATAGGGTTCGTGGTGGGAGATACAGGACGGATATCAGAGGTAGGTTCTTTACGCAGAGAGTGGTTGGGGTGTGGAATGGACTGCCTGCAGTGATAGTGGAGTCAGACACTTTAGGAACATTTAAGCGGTTATTGGATAGGCACATGGAGCACACCAGGATGATAGGGAGTGGGATAGCTTGATCTTGGTTTCAGATAAAGCTCGGCACAACATCGTGGGCCGAAGGGCCTGTTCTGTGCTGTACTGTTCTATGTTCTATGGCTTTTTCTTACATATTTATTCCTGGTTTTCAAAAATTGCTTGAACACAATCCAAAATTTCATCAGTATCTCCAAAGAAATGCTCAAAATTGCATATAAAAAAGAGGCTACGCAGAAACAGACAAAACAATGAGTCTATTTTGAATAAATTTTCTTTAACTAAATATTGGGAAGACCAACTGTCATGGTCATCATTCTTCACTATGTGCACAAACTCTTTAATTTAAAGTTTATTTATTAGTGTCACAAATAGGCTCAAATTAACATTGCAATGAAGTTCCTGTGAGAATGCCCTAGCCGCCACACTCCAGTGCCTGTTCGGGTACACTGAGGGAGAATTTAGCATGGCCAATGCACCTAACCAGCATGTCTTTGGGACTGTGGGAGAAAACCGGAGCACCCAGAGGAAACCCATGCAGACGGGGAGAATGTACAGACTCCACATAGATAGTGATCTTAGCCAGGAATCAAACAGGGGTCCCTGGTGCTGTGTGGCAGCAATGCTAACCATTGTGTCACCATGCCGCCCTAACACACCCTGCCCTCCTCCCTCCCCACAACCTACTGCAAAGCAGACCATTTGCAAGCTTGATGTTGTTTTTAACTCTGAGATGAACTTCCAACAATTGTCTGCTCCATCACCAAGCCCCCTTCTTAACACTGCCCAACTCCACTTCACCTCAGCTCATCTCCTGAGAAACCCTCATGTTTAGTTACCTCTGGGGTTGAATATTCTAATGCTCTTTTAAGAAGTGCCTCATATTCAATTCTCCACTGCCCATATAATCGTTCATATATTTCCGTTCACCCATCTCTTGCCGAAACTGTAAAATTTCGCCCAAGGTCAATGGACCTTCCCACGGTCCGCTCCTCGCCTGCTCCAATTCCTGGGGCAGTCAAATTCTGGTGTCTGTCAGAGAATTGAGTGCAGACACGATGGGCCGAATGGCTTCCTTCTGCACTGTAGAGATTCTATGATCCACCATCTAAAATATTCAGTCTCGCTACATCAGCATGATGGTAGAAGTGTGTAAAAGATGCACTGCAGCAACTCACCAAAGCTCCTTCAAAAGCGCTTTCCAATCCTGCAACTTCTACCATTCCAAAGGATAAGTGCAGCAGATGTATAGGAGCACCAGCATCTACAAGTTCTGCTCCAAGCTCCACACCGCTCTGACTTGGAGCCACATCGCTGTTCCTTCATTGTCACTGAGTCAAATTTCTGTAACTCCCTCCGAAACAGCACTGTAAGTGTACCGACACCATAAGGACTGCAGTAGTTCAAGAATGTGGCTCACCACCAATTTCCCAAAGGCAATTAGTAATGGGCAACAAATATGTCTTGCCAGTGGCATTCCCAACAAATTCTGTTTGATAATGTTCCTGTGAAGCACCTTGGAACCTTTTGTTACATTTAAGGTACTGTATAAATACAAATTGCTGTTTAAAGTGCTAACGGTCTAAGTCTGTTTTTAAGAAGTACAAGTCCCAGAAGCCTGTAATTGAATCATTGATAGCTCAGACACCATCCTCAGAATAAAATAAAAGCAAAACCTCTTTTCTCCCTCTGTTTACAAAGTTTACTCAACCTATTCATTTATTTATCTGCATTTGCTCTGTAAAATAAATGAGATTTTAGCTCTTGTCAGGGACTGTGTTTATGAAGGAATAGATCATTCTGACAATTGTGAATGGCACAAGTATATTTCAGATTTTCCTAATGTTATGTTGATAAATGAAACATGTCTGAAATGTATACAGATAATGGCCGTATTATAGATGAAAAAAATACACAGTTAAATGGTCAGCCAACAGGAAAACATTAAATTGGTGCTGAGGAATATAATAGTATCTTGTTTGGGTTTGTACTGCTGGATTTATATCGTGCAACAACAAGTTTATTCTGCAAGTACTGATCAAACATAGCAACCAAGAGGTTTCCATGAAAAAAAACATAAGTATACAATATATCGTATACTTATGTAATACTATATAATGTATATAATACTTGTAAAAAGACATTGTGAAGTTCACTGGCAAAAGAAAATATGAGGAGTTTTAAAGTTTATTTATTAGTGTCACAAGTAGGCTTACACTAACACTGCGATTAAGTTACTGTGAAAATCCCCCAGTCATCACACTCCAGCACCTGTTCACGTACACGGAGGGAGAATTTAGCACCTAACCAGCACATCTTTGGTCTGTGGGAGGAAACTGGAACACCCGGAGGGAACCCATGCAGACGCGGGGAGAACAGGCAGGCTCCGCACAGACGGTGACCCAAGCCAGGAATCGAACCCGGGTCCCTGGCGCTATGAGGCAGCAGTGCTATCCACTGTGCCACCGTGCCATCCCTGGAGGATTAGGCAATGTTTTTAAAAAATCACCAAAAAGCAAAGAGTTTATGTTTTCAACATTATTGTTTCCTTTCCCAGGAGACCTTGCGGCCTCTTTGTCGGAGCATAGAACCATAGAAAGTTACAGCACAGAAGGTGGCCATTCGGTCCATCTTGTACATGTCAGCCTGAGGACACTCAGGGGCCCTTTCTAATCCCACCTTCCTGCACCCAGTCCATGGTCCTGTCACTTACAGCACTTAAGGTGCAGATCTAGGTACTTTTTAAAAGAGTTTGGGTCTCTGCTTCCACCACCAACTCGGACAGAGAATTCTAGACTCATACAAAACCATTCTGCGAAGGCTATTAATCGAAGGGCCGAATGGCCTGTTCCTGCGTCTAGTTTCTATGTTTCTATCAGCAAATCGTTGACAGGAAAGTCAGACTGTGACTTGAGTCAGTCTGGTTTACCAACTGGTAGGTGTCACAGATAAAAATATTCAGTGATAGTTCTGGACACAATATAAATAGAACAGGTAACCAAAAACTTAGTCAAAAGGGTAGGTTTAAAGGAGGAAAACTAGTGAGGCCGAAACGTTTAGGGAAGTAATGTCTGAACATCAGGCTTAGGCAGAGGAAAGCAGGGCAACCTTTGGTGGAAGAATTAAAACAAGAGGATGGACCTGGAGGAATAGGGATCGGAGATCTGTAAAGCTGAAAGAGGTTGCAGAAATAGGGAGGGGCAAAGTCATGGAGGGTTTCAAACAAGGGATGAGAATTTTAAATTTGTGTGGCTGCTGGACCGGGAATCAATGTATGTCAGGGATAATGGGTGAAGGGGGTCTGATGTGAGTTAGGATACTCACAGCAAGGCATATTGAGTGAGGAATACTGATCAGTATTTTAAGCCATATCAGGAGGTGATAACCCCTTGTCATCTAATAGCCAGCTTCTCCAAATATTGCTTGCAGGCCTATGAGTGCAAACCAGCTGGATGTTGAATCGGTCGAATTATTTTCTTATGATAAATATTTCAGAGTTCTCATGGGGAACTCACAATGCAATATACTTACAGTCAATACCACCTTTCATGGGGAGTCCAGTCATGCAGGCAAAAGCTTGTGCTCTCTGTTCCAGCCTTTATTTTATAATAGAAGAGGAGATGCACCTACTTCCCTTGGCACAGAAAGCCTCAGTGACCTTTGATATCAGAGCACTGCAAACTGCAAAATATTGCACATGTCAGTTTCAGCCTGAAAGCAATCACCGCATAAAAGCTGAAAGCGATGATTACCTTCACAAGCACAGTCAATGCTATCCATGGCTTGCTTTGAAGTTGCAATTGTGGCTGCAGCAACAGACATATCTCAGTGACAACCTCCTTCATTAGGGAAAGTTGTCTCATACACAGCTCCACGCTGAAGACCTCTGTGGACATGGTCTCCTGCACATTGTTCTGTTCCTCTTTGGTCGGATAGCTTGTCCAGTTCTGTGGTGCTTACTTCATGCCGCCAGTCATGTTGTATTCTAAGAGGTAAATATACCACACCAACCATGTCTGGCGGCAAATTATTTAATAATAAGGTAATAGCAGCACAACAGCAAAACATCTTTCTTCCAACAATCCTAAAACTTAGCCAAAATACACTTATTATGTTGTAGGTAACTTTAAGCATGTTAATGTAAAATGTTTACAGTTTTATTTTCAAAAATTGAGCCCCAACTATCTGAACTTGCACACAGTAGGACTCACCTGAGGAAGGAACAGTGCTCCGAAAGCTTGTGATTCCAAATAAACCTGTTGGACTTTAACCTGGTGTTGTGAGACTTCTTACTGTACCCACCCCAGTCCAATGCTGGCATCTCCACATCATCACAATAGGTTGCTACTGGATATATTTTTGAAAAGGCATTCAGTAAATTGATTTGCTGCTTTTTTTGCTCTCTAATTCAATTGGCATATTTTCATAACTGCCAGGTTTGTGGCAAATGTTTTCTTAATGAGGGATTAATTAGTTCTACTTCAGTTTATTTTAATATATCTAGATTCTGTAAAATGATCACAGATTTGGTTTGTTGCTGTTCTACATAAGAATGAACCAATCCTTTAAATAATCATCATTTAACACTTAAATATTCCCATGCCATCTATTTCCACTGCTTTCTTGGACCAGCTGTTCCACATGTACAGCACCATCAACATATACCTTTCAAGCTTGAATTTTGGCTCTAGAGTTTGAGGTAATTTTGAGCATTATTAAAATTCAACAGTTACGTGGGTAAGATTGGGATAGAGGGACATGGGCTAAACATGGGCAATTGGGACTAGCTTAATGGTAAAAACTGGGCGGCATGGACAAGTTGGGCCGAAGGGCCTGTTTCCATGCTGTAAACCTCTGAGAAACGTGAAGTAATTTGTTTGGGAGGAAGAACTCGAGGCAATACAAAATAAAGCACAATTCTAAAGGGGGTTCAATAGGAAAGGGATGTGTATGTATATGTGAATTAATCATTGGAGGTTGCAGGGCAAGTTGGAAGTGCAATGAATAAAGCATACAATATCCTAGGCTTTATTAATAGGAGCATAGAACACAAGAGTGAGAAGGTAATTTTAAACTTTTATAAAATGCTGGTTCAACCTCAACTGGAGTACTGCATCCAGTTCTGGGCACCACACTTTAGGAAAGATGTGAAGGCATTGGAGAGAGTGCAGAAAAGATTCAGGAGAATGCTTTGAGGCAGGAGAAACTTCAGTTCCCTCGATATATTGGAGAAGTTGGGACTGTTTTTCTAGGAGAAGGGAAGGCTGCGAGGGGATTTGATAGAGGTATCCAAAATGATGAGAACTCTTGATGAACTAAATAAGGAAAAACTGTGCACTAGTATAAAGGGTCAAGACTGAGGAGGAACAGATTTAAGATAATTGGCACTGGAAGCAGTGGAGACATGAGAGAACCTTTACTAAAGATCTGAACTGCATTGCTTCAGACTGTTGGGAAGGCAGATTCAATTGAGGGATTTAACAGGCAATTGAATTATTATCTGTAAAAGGAAGGATGTGCATGGTTACAGGGAGAAGGTGGGAAAAAAGCACAAGATGGATGGCTCATTCACAGACCGGGCACAGACATGATGGGCGAAATGGCCTCCTTCTGTGCTGTAATGATTATGCAATTAAATGTATCTATTCTCTCTAGGGTTTTAAACATTTGGGGGTGGGCGCGGGGGGGGGGGGGGGGGGTGGCACGCGGGGGGTGGGGAGGTTTGGAATTTTTTGAACCTTGCCTCATATCTGATTTGATGCTTTAGGCAAGCGATAGTCGAGAAGAAAAGGAAAGCGTACAAAAGGTTCAGAGAGCTTGGCGAAGATAGGGATCTGGATGAGTATACGGCTTGTAGGAAGGGACTAAAGAAGGAAATTAGGAGAGCCAGAAGGAGTCACGAGAAGGCCTTGGCAAGTAGAATTAAGGAAAACCCTAAGGCGTTCTATAAATATGTGAAGAGTAAAAGGATGAGACGTGAAGGAATAGGGCCTATAAAAGGTGAAGGCGGGAAAATCTGTACGGAACCAGTAGAAATGGCAGAGGTGCTAAATGAGTATTTTGCCTCGGTTTTCACAGAGGAGAAGGACATGGGTGGATGTTCTGTGGGCTTGCGGTGGACTGAAAAGATAGAGTATGTAGACTTTAACAAAGAGGTTGTGCTGGAATCTTTGAGTGGCATCAGGATCGATAAGTCACCGGGTCCGGATGGGATGTATCCCAGGTTACTGTGGAGAAGAGGGAAGAGATTGCAGAGCCTCTGGCGATTATCTTTGTGTCGTCGATGGAGACGGGAGAGGTGCCGGAGGATTGGAGGATTGCGGATGTGGTTCCTATTTTCAAGGAGGGGAATAGGGATAGCCCAGAAAATTACCGACCGGTGAGTCTAACCTCAGTGGTTGGTAAGCTGATAGAGAAGATCCTGAGGGACAAGATTTATGAGCATTTTGAGAGGTTTAGTATGCTCAAAAATACTCAGCATGGCTTTGTCAAAGGCAGATCGTGCCTTACGAGCCTGGTGGAGTTCTTCGAAAATGTGACTAAACACATTGACGAAGGGAAAGCGGTAGATGTGGTTTATATGGATTTTAGCAAGGCGTTCGATGAGGTCTCCCATGCAAGGCTTCTAGAAAAAGAGAGAGGGCATGGGATCCAAGGGGCTGCTGCCCTGTAGATCCAGAACTGGCTTGCCCAAAGGAAGAAGTTTAACAACACCAGGTTAAAGTCCAACAGGTTTATTTGGTAGCAAAAGCCACACAGGCTTTCGGAGCTCCAAGCCCCTTCTTCAGGGAAGAAGGGGCTTGGAGCTTTGAAATCTTGTGTGGCTTTTGCTACCAAATAAACCTGTTGGACTTTAACCCGGTGTTGTTAAACTTCTTACTGTGTTCACCCCAGTCCAACTCCGGCATCTCCACATCATGATTGCCCAAAGGAGGCAGAGAGTGTGTATAGATGGGTCTTTTTCTAAATGGAGGTCGGTTACCAGTGGTGTGCCCCAGGGATCTGTTCTGGGACCCTTGCTGTTTGTCATTTTCATAAATGACCTGGATGAAGAAGTGGAGGGATGGGTTGGTAAGTCTGCCGACGACACGAAGGTTGGTGGGGTTGTGGATAGTCTGGAGGGATGTCAGAAGTTACAGAGGGACATAGATAGGATGCAAGACTGGGTGGAGAAGTGGCAGATGGACTTCAACCCAGATAAATGCGTAGTGGTCCATTTTGGCAGGTCAAATGGGATGAAGGAGTACAATATAAAGGGAAAGACTCTCAGTACTGTAGAGGATCAGAAGGACCTTGGGGTCCGAGTCCATAGAACTCTAAAATCGGCCCCGCAGGTGGAGGAAGTGGTTAAGAAGGCGTATGGTGTGCTGGCCTTTATCAATTGAGGGATTGAGTTTAGGAGTCTGGGGATAATGATGCAGCTATATAAGACCCTCGTCAGACCCCACTTGGAATAAATACTGTGCTCAGTTCTGGTCGCCTCATTACCGGAAGGATGTGGAAAAGATTGAAAGGGTGCAGAGGCAATTTAAAAGGATGTTGCCTGGATTGAGTGGCATGCCTTGTGAGGATAGGCTGTGGGAGCTTGGTCTTTTCTCCTTGGAGAGACGTAGGATGAGAGGAGACCTAATAGAGGTATATAAGATGTTGAGAGGCATAGATCAGGTGGACTCTCAGAGGCTTTTTCTCAGGGTGGAAATGGCTGCTACAAGAGGACACAGGTTTAAGGTGCTGGGGTGTAGGTACAGGGGAAATGTTAGGGGGAAGTTTTTCACACAGAGGGTGGTGGGTGAGTGGAATCGGCTGCCGTCAGTAGTGTTGGAGGCAAACTCAATCGGGTCTTTTAAGAGACTCCTGGATGAGTACATGGGACTTAATAGGATGGAGGGTTATAGGTAGGCCTAAAAGGTAGGGATATGTTCGGCACAACTTGTGGGGCCGAAGGGCCTGTTTTGTGCTGTAGTTTTCTATGTTTCTACAGAAACTGAATTTAATAAATCTGATCATTTATGAGCTAGTTCCAGGAAAAGACCAGAAAAGAAAATACCAGGACTTTTGTAAAAACTCATTTAATTCGCTAACATTCTTTCAGAAAGGAAACTTATTACCCAGCAAGCCCTGTGTATGATTCCAATCCCACATTATGGCTCTGGCTTTTAATGCCCTCTAAAGTGTCCTCAAAAGCTATAGTTACCAAGGAAACTTGGAATGGACAATGTGTGTGGCATTGTGGGAGAACTTTTTTTTTAAAAAAGCAGTTTGATTGCTCCATTCTGTACAGTGTACATTATGCCAGGCATGAAACCAAAAGAGAAAATGCTGGAAAATCTCAGCAGGTCTGGCAGTATCTGTAAGGAGAGAAAAGAGCTGATGTTTCGAGTACAGATGAGAAAAGCTTTGACAAAGGGTGACCTGGACTCGAAATGTCAGCTCTTTTCTCTCCTTACAGATGCTGCCAGACCTGTTGAGATTTTCCAGCATTTTCTCTTTTGGTTTCAGATTCCAGCATCCGCAGTAATTTGTTTTTTATCTTCTGTCAGGCATGGTCATACCAGACTCACTCTTTTGGCGCTTACTGGTGTTTATGTCCGAGCTTTATGTGAACTAGATTTTGTCTATACAAACATAGGTGGCAACTGTGTACAGCAAGGTTTAACAAACAGCAAGCAAAAGTTGTTTCCTGAGTAGTGTCGAGGGATGAATGTTAGAACTGGGAACAAGGTAACTTCCTCATATTCTTTGAATAATTTTTGTTGATTTATCTACTGGAGTACGTGGGGTTTTAGTTTCATATTTCACCTGAAAGGTAGCATCTGGATCCATGACAGTTTGCCTACCGCCGCAACAGGTCCACAGCAGACGCCATTTCCCTGGCCCTGCACTCAACCTGGAACACCGAGATAGCAAGGACACCGATGTCAGACTGCTATTTATTGACTACAGCTCAGCGTTCAACATTATTATTCCCACGAAACTCATCTCCAACTCCATGGTCTGCGCCTCGGCACCTCCCTCTGTGACTGGATCTTGAACTTTCTAACTCACAGATCACAATCAGTAAGAATAGGCAATAACACCTCCTCCACAATCATCCCCAACACCGGTGCCCCATCTGGCTGTGTTCTCAGCCTCCTACTATACTCTTTGTACACCTATGACTGTGTGGCCAAATTCCCCTCCAATTCGATTTTCAAGTTTGCTGACGACATCACCGTAGTGGGTCAGATCTCAAACAATGACGAGATGGAGTACATGAATGAGATAGAAAGTCTGGTGAACTGGTGCGACAACAATAATCTTTCTCTCAATGTCAACAAAACAACGGAGATTGTCATCAACTTCAGGAAGTGTAAAGGAGAACACGCCCCTGTCTAAATCAATGGGGATGAAGTAGAAAGAGTCGAGAGCGTCAAGATTTTAGGTGTCCAGATCACCAACAACTTTCCTAGTCTCCCCACGCTGACACTATAGTTAAGAAAGCCCATCAACATCTCGACTTTCTCAGAAGACTAAGGAAATTTGGCATGTCAGCTACGACTCTCACCAACTTTTACAGATGCACCATAGAACGCGTTCTTTCTGGTTGGCTCCTGCTCTGCCCAAGAAGGCAAGGAACTACAAAAGGTTGCGAATGTAGCCCAATCCATCATGCACACCAGCCTCCCATCCATTGACTCTGTCTCGGCAAAGCAACCAGCATAATTAAGGACTCCACACATCCCGGACATTCTCTCTTCTACCTTCTTCCTATGGGAAAAAGATACAAAAGTCTGAGGTCACGTACGAACCGACTCAAGAACAGCTTCTTCCCTGCTGCTGTCAGACTTTTGAATGGACTTACCTTGCATTAAGTTGATCTTTCTCTGCACCCTAGCTATGACTGTAGCACTACATACTGTTCACAGAAAAAAAGAAGCGAGAGAGTGCAGAATGCTTTGTCTGTATAGCGCGCAAGAAACAAAACTATGCTAATACATATAACAATAATAAATCAAATCTCCAATAATTCATCATTCCTAGTCTTACTCAAGCTTTAGATGAAAGAAAGACAGAAATTTGCATGTACATGCCCAATATCTGAAGTGTGCAGGACTAAATTGACATTTTATATAATATTAATGTGTAGCCAAATGGAAAAAGTACCAAATGAAAAGATTACACATTACTGCCAATACAAACATATAAAATACTGAGTGCTCAGAGGTGTAGTTAGAATCTAACAAACGCATCCTCAAATGCAAAGTTCCTTGATAATTCGAGTCTATGTTAACAAGTAGGTTTTGTGGACTTGAGACATCTTTCCTTTCCAATAATTCTACATTGTTTATCATTTGCCATATCACTCTTGTGCTACTAAAGCAGCACATCATCTGACTTTAAAACATGCTATGGGACGATCAAGCATGGATTCGATACTTACATGTGTTTTATGTTTTTCCTATTAAACCTGAAACATCGCACCTTAGTAATACACTTTTTAAGCAAATGCTGCATTACCTTTCAAGCACAGAAAGTGAGCCAATTGCAATCGACTGATTACACAAAAATCTTCATTGATATAATTAACTTCTAACTAAAGTTTTCATATCATTTTGTAACTTTTTATAATAAATTAAAATACTAAACAAAATACAACCAAAAATAAACTTAATTCATTTAAGTTTCCTATTCCACAATGCTGAATGCTCGCTCAAGGAGGTGAGGCAGTCTTCAGAGAGAAGCACCAAAGCTGTCTGGCTCCAATAATAAAATACATTATAGGACAATATAATAACCTGAGCTCCCTTTCCCTCTCCCTCTCCGTAGTTTGTGCTTGTTCAATCCAGTTTATGTTCTCTCCCTCTCATCTTAGTTTTGCTCTAAGTTCGAGACAACCTCCAAACACAGCCACACATACAGGTACCCTTTCTCCCAAGTCACCTACAGCAGGACTCGGGAGGCCAATTGCTCATTCCAGGATGCTCCCACCCATTGTGGAAGGATAGAGAATCCTGATGGAATCTCTTATTATACTGTTCCAGACAACTTTATGAGGTTAAAATTAGACATATCAACGTTATTGCTGCTCTGCAATTTTTAAAATTAGTTGTTTAACCTAATCTAACTGAAAAGAGAGATAGATAGACAGAGACTTGACTTGTGTTCAAAAGAGAGATGATTGATGACAAAGCACTTGGTTCACAAGGTCATTCCTTTATATTTAGAGTTTTATTTAAGAGGAGTGATCCAATTAAATTTTGCCCACCTTGGCTCTATTTCCAGTCAATTCTGCTGTTGAAAGATATAACCTAGGATTTGCATCAGTTAATACAAGTGCAGATTCATTCAATGAACATGCACTGGAATAAAGTAAGCAGTAATGTTTTCATTCATTGATGGACAAGGTGGCCAAAATTTAATTGGGAGCATTAAATGGATTCCTTCTCTTAAATAAACCTCTAAATATAAAGGAACAACCTTGTGAACCAAGTGCTTTGTCATCAATCATCTCCCATTTGAACACAATTCAGGTGTCTATCTATCTCTTTTTTCAGTTAGGTTATCCAACTGGTACCCAAGGAAAACAGAACAGTTATTAAGTCAGGCAATTTTAGAACTAATTGGAAGCTCATTGGTATGTTGACCATTCACTATTTCAACACTAAAATGTGTGCAAGATCAATAACAATGTATATTGAGTCTTCAATTCCATGAACTTCCCTCTTTAACCCTATATCATGAGGTGAAAGGAAGCTTCATGTAAGGACAACTGGTTGTTGCTGTGGCACAATAGATCAGTGCTTTAGGTTAGTCATTCAAGCAGAGCGAGAAACACAAAAAATTGAACTGCCAGCTTTTAAATACTTAAAGGAGAATCAATTGGCAAGTTGGAATATCAAGACCATGTGTACAGTATTGACAGATGATTTGCAGCTCATTGATAACTCTGTGATCAACACGGAACCTTACAGTCTGAACATCAACATAGCATCCTCACAAAATACCAGGCTCACTGCGAGCAGATCACTAAAAGAAAAAGTTCCATGCTCATCTGGCAGGGAAGATTTTGGAAGAAGAAGGTAAGCAAGGTGTAGGCCTCACAGTAAGTAACATGCTACTATCAATTATAGAAACCCCCTCAAAAATATGTTCTCTTTATCCGCTTCTCAACCCATATAGGTCCAGTTAACCTCATGTGTACTGATGCAGTCCATGTCTAAATGCAAAACATGGGCAGTATAGACCAGTAAACCTGAAGAATCCATTATCAAAGATTTTAAAGCAAAACACTTGGAAAACAGTGGCAGGATCAGATGGAGTCAGCGTGGATTTATGAAAGGGAAATCATGCTTGTCAAATCCAATTTGTCAAAATGCTTCAAGGATGTAACTAGTAGAGTGGATGAGTTGTAGCCAGTGAATGTGATTTAGTTGAACTTTCAGAAGGCTTTCGACAAAGTCCCACATGAGAGATTAACATATAAAATTAAATTCACAGTCTGAGGATACAGGATAGACTGTTTAGGACAGAGATGAGGAGAAATTTCTTCACCCAGGGAGTGGTCAGCCTTTGGAATTCACTACCTCAGAAAGTAGTTGATGCCAAAAGATGTATGTTTTCAAGAAGTCATTAGATATAGCATTTGGGGCAAGGAGGATCAAAGGATATGAGGGAGAAGGGTACTAAATTGGATGATCAGCCATGATAATGAATGGCGGAGCAGGCTTGAAGGGGAAAATGGCCTCCTCCTGCTCCTATTTTCTGTTTCTATGTATCCAGGCTTAGACTGACAAGAGGCAAGTCACATTCATGCCTCACAAGTGCCAAGCAGTAACCATTTCCAACAAGAGAGAATCTAACCATCACCCCTTGACATTCAATGGCATACAAACACCGAATTCCCCACTATCAACATCCTTGGGGGTTACCATTGATTAAATACTTAACTAGACTAGCCATATGAATACTATGGCTACTAGAACAGGTCAAAAGCTAGGAATTCTGTAGTGAGTAACTCGTTTCCTGACTCCTACAAGGCACCAGTCAGGAATGTAATGGAATAATGGGGAGGCAATGGCTTAGTGGTATTATCACTCAACTATTAATCCAGTAACTCAGCTAATGGTCTGGGGACCTGGGTTCAAATCCCACCATGGCAGCTGGTGGAATTTGAATTCAATAAAAAAAATCTGGAATTAAGAATCTACTGATGACCATGAAACCATTGTTGATTGTCAGAAAAACCCACCTGGTTCACTAATGTCCTTTAGGGAAGGAAATCTGCTGTCCTTATCTGGTCTGGCCTACATGTAACTCCAGAGCCAGCAATGTGGTTGACTCTCAACTGCCCTCAGGCAACGAGGGATGGGCAATAAATGCTGGCCAGCCATGTCCCATGAATGAATTAAAAACTAATTTGCATGAGTGTAGCTCCAACAACACTGAAGGAGCGTGATACTATCCAGGACAAATCAGCCGGTCTGATTGGCATCTCATTCATAAACATTCACTCCCTCCACCAGTGACGAACAGTGTGCACTATCTACAAGATGCACTGCAGGTACTCACCAAAGCTCCTTAGGCAGCGCCTTCCAAACTTACAACCGTCACCATCTAAAAGGATAAGGGCAGTAGGCACATCAGAACACAACCACCTGGAAGTTCCCCTCCAACTCACTCATCATGTTGACTTGGAAACATATTGCCATTCTTTCACCGTTGCTGGGTCAAAATTCGGAAACCCTCTCCCCAAAAGTACTGTGGATGTACCTACGGCACTGGGACTGCAACAGTTCAAGTGGCAATTAGGGATGGCCAACATCTCATAAATGAATTTGAAAAAAATCATCTTTGCTCCAACATTGTCTACAGATGCGAAAGATCAGTTCCATGAGGAACTTGACATTGCTATCAGCAGAACAGCTATTGCAAAACTAGGCATGGACAAAGAGGCATGGCTCTCCTGCCTTGAACATCATGGGCTGGGAAAGAGAAACGAGCTTTGGTGCTACCATGACCGTTGCGCAAGTAACTTCTTTCTGAACAAAGGGGTCCTAAAGAAATCAAAGATCAATGCATTTGCATCAGTTCGATTTGATTACCGGACGTGACTCCCAGAACAGCATTCTCAACACACTTAACTGCTACAGAACTTACTGTGTATTTGATCACTTCCCGGTGTGCACTTTGAAATTCTTTTTAAAATAAGCAGAAATACCATCCTCATATCAATATCAGCCATATTGTCCACCCAGATAAAAGCAACAATTCTTTGACTTGATTGAACAGGCACTTTTCAGCATTCCCAGAGGGCAGAAGTGAAATGGAACATGCTTTGAGACAGCAGCTACCATACCACACACTTCTCAAATTGGAAGCAAGAGCAGGAAAATGCTAACTGGTTCAAGGCAAACATCACTGTGATGAATCCTGGGGGTGCTTCTCCCAAAAGAAAACTAAGTGCTCAACAGACAGGAAAACAGGAGATTTTTCCGCCTGTTTTTTGGGTGTATTTAGTTTCACAAATCTCTGGCACTCTGTGCTCCCCAGCTCAATGGTGTAATCTCATTAGTTACAAGAGAAGTCCAAACAAGAACACTTGCACCAAGACCCATTCTTAGTAAATTAGTTAACAACCTGCTAGGCGGTGAGCCAATGACTATTGGTTATAATTGTCCCACAATATTTGGATGTCCTTCAACTAATAGAATGCTAGGGGCATGCATGAAAGGATCAAATAAGCAACAGATCCATCAGCAAAGAAAGTGGCTCCACTGAAAACAAATGTAGGGGAGGATCATCACCAATGGCCAAAAACAGTTGGGGAGATGGGTTGAACACTACCTTGAGTTGTACTCTAGGGAGAACACAGTCACCAAGGAAGCTCTAGACACCACAGAAAGTGTGCCTGCCATTGCAGAGCTGGATATTGAACCTCAAGAAGGTTAACAAAGGAATTGACTTGCTTGCCATAGGTAACGTTCCAGGTGCTGATGCTATACCACTTGAACTCAACAAGCAAAGGAGATCTGCACTCCTATAGCATCTGCATGAAGGCTTCTGTCTTATGCACTTTGGAAGGAGGAATGGAGGCATAGACTATTTTCTAAATGAGGAAATGCTTAGGAAATCAGAAACACAAAGGGACTTGGGAGTCCTTGTTCAAGATTCTCTTAAGATTAACGTGCAAGTTCAGTCAGCAGTTAGGAAGGCAAATGCAATGTTAGCATTCATGTCGAGATGGCTAGACTACAAGAGTAGGGATGCACTTCTGAGGCTGTATAAGGCTCTGGTCAGACCCCATTTGGAGTATTGTGAGCAGTTTTGGGCCCCGTATCTAAGGAAGGATGTACTGGCCTTGGAAAGGGTCCAGAGGAAGTTCACAAGAATGATCCCTAGAATGAAGAGCTTGTTGTATGAGAAACTCTGGGTCTGTACTCATTGAAGTTTAGAAGGATGAGGGGGGATCTTATTGAAACTTACAGGATACTGCGAGGCCTGGATAAAGTGGACGTGGAGAGGATGTTTCTACTAGTAGGAAAAACTAGAACCAGAGGGCACAACTTCAGGCTGAAGGGACAATCCTTTAAAACAGAGATGAGGAGGAATTTCTTCAGCCAGAGAGTGGTGAATCTATGGAACTCTTTGCCGCAGAAGGCTGTGGAGGCCAGGTCATTGAGTGTCTTTAAGACAGCGATAGATAGGTTCTTGATTAATAAGGGGATCAGAGGTTATGGGGAAAAGGCAGGAAAATAGGGATGAGAAAAATATCAGCCATGATTGAATGGCAGAGCAGACTCAATAGGCCAAGTGCCTAATTCTGCTCCTATGTCTTATGGTCTTATGGAGGGGACAGTGCCCCACGATATGCGTGATGCGAAGGTTGTGACCCCACACAAGAATAGGGGAGAATGCAGCTATTGCAACAGGTATTTTTCTGCTGAACTAAATGTGAAACATATTTGCCTGTGTTTTCCTTGTCAAAATCCTGTTACATCAGCCTTGAATTCCAGTATGGCTTCAGAACTGGAAAATCTACAACTGACATAATCGTCTGAGTCCATCAGTGATAAAATAAATATGAACAAACGAGATTGCTATATATTGCTTTTGTTGATCTCACCAGGGCGTTTGACCTTGTGAACAGAGGTGGTCCAACCTGCTGGAGATCCAAGAGAAATGCACTAAGGCCTCATCAGAGTTACTCCACGCTGTGAAAATGTTACATTCCATGCCAAGGAACACCATCAACAACAAGTAGACAGACTTCCTCATGCCTGCGAAGAATGTGGTTTGATCATCAGCATTAGAAAGACAAATGAGATGGAAAACAGTTTTTCTCTCAAAGGGTAATTTGCCTGTGGGATCCTCTTCCCCAGAGAACAGTAGAGACTGGGTCATTAAATATATTCAAGGTTGAGTTGGACAGATCTTTGACAATTGAATCAAGGGATATCAGGGACAGACAGGTAACTGGAGTTGAAGCCAGAATCAGGTCAACCATGATCTCATCGAATGGATCAAGGGGTCAAATAACCTTCTCCTGCTCCTAATGTTTGTGTTCTTGAGGAATTAAAGCAGGCAGGACAGAATGATAAGTCCCTTGAACTGGAGGCATGAGTCAATAAGAGACACTCAAGGGAGGCTCGGAACAATCTAATTCCATCAATTTCCTACTGGTCTGATGCCTTTCTATGCCTGCCTAATAAAATTTAAGCTACAGTTTGGCAGGACATCACCTCCTTTCACACATTATTACCTATCCTGTTCACACACACTGACATATCTGAGAATATGACCCTGCCTGTACAATGGCAGGGCACTTAGGGAGTATAGTGAGTTATTTGCTTTTACTAGAACTACTCTATAAATCCTTAATATGTAGCAAGTCTAAATATCTGAGAGGTCCTACTGCACCTAGGTACTCTTCCTAACACACTTGCGTGCTTCCAAAAAAGTGAGAAAGTTAAAGCAATTAATATCAGCAGAGAAAAATGAGTGGAAAAACTTAAAGAACTAAAATCTCACCTGGTTTTATAAAGGGGAAATTCCTTTTTGACATATTCAATAGAATTTGCTTGAGGATCTAACACGTAGGGTAGATAAATCATAGAATCCCTACAGTGCAAAAGGAGGCTATTCAGCCCATCGAGTCTGCACCGATCACAATCTCACCCAAGCCCCACTTCCGTAACCCCATGTATTTATCTTGATAATCTCCTAACACGAGGGTCAATTTAGGATGGCCAATCAAACTAACCCGCACATCTTTGGACTGTGGAGGAAACCGGATCACCCGGAGGAAACCCACATAGACATGCGGAGAACGTACAAACTCCACACAGACAGTGATCCAAGGCCAGGCCGGTTCCCTGGCACTGTGAGGCAGCAGTGCTATAACCACTGTGCCACCATGCCGATAGTAATCAGTAGATAGATATACCGGATTTCAGAAACACATCTGATAAGGTGCCTCACGGCAGTTTAATGGGCAAGTTAAGAGCTTAGGAGGTTGGGGGTAATATATTAGGGGTAATATATTCGCATAGGCAGAAAATTAGATAAGGAACAGGAATCAAAATGTAGACAGAAAGAGAGTATTTTCAAGTTGGTAGGCTGTAACCAGTGGAGTGCTGCAAGGATCAGTGCTGGGACCTCAGCTATTTATAATCTATCTAATGATTTAATTGAAAGAGAGTAATGTATATATGTTTACTGGCAATATCATGCATGGAAAGACAAGCAAGCTATGATGAGCACACAGAGACAGCAAAGAGATATGTGCAGGTTAAGGAAGTGGGCGCTAAAATGACAGATGGAGTATAATGTGGGGAAGTATGTGGTTTTTGACTTTGATCATAAAAATAGAAAAGGACTGTTACTCTCACCTCACAAAAGAGCTGAATTCCAGAGGTGAGGTGAGAGCGACAGCCTTGACATCAAAGCTACATTCGACCGAGTGTGGCATCAAGGAACACTAGCAAAACTGAAATTAATGGGTATCAGGGGGCAAATTCTCCGCTGGTTGGAGTCATACCTGGTACATAGAAAGATGGTTGTGGTTGTGGAGGGTCAGTCATCTCAACTCCAGAACATCTCTGCAGGAGTCCCTCAGGGTAGTGTCCGAGGCCCAACAATCTTCAGCTGCTTCATCAATGACCTTCCCTTTGTCTTAAGGTCAGAAGCGGGAATGTTCACCGATGATTGTGCAATGTTCAGCACCAATCGCAACTTCTCAGATACTGAAGCAGTCCATGTTGAAATACAACAAGATCTGGGCAATATCCAGGCTTGGGCTGACAAATGGCAAGTAACATTCACACCACACCAGGCAATGACCATCACCAATAAGAGACGCTCTAACCACCACCCCTTGACATTCAATGGTGTTATCATCATTGAATCCCCCACTGTCAACATCCTTAGGGTTACCATTGACCAGAAACTCAACTGGACTCGCCACAAAAACACAGTGGCTACAAGAGCAGGTCAGAGGCTAGGAATACTGTGACGAGTAATTCACCTCCTGACTCCTCAAAGCCTATCCACTATCTACAAGGCACAAGTCAGGAGTGTGATGGAATACTTCCCACTTGCCTGGATGAGCACAGCTCCAACAACACTCAAGAAGCTTGATACCATCCAGAATAAAGCAGCCTGCTTGATTGGCACCACATCTACAAACATCCACTCTCTCCACCACTGACACTCAGTAGCAGCAGTGTGTACTATTTACAAGATGCATTGCAGCAATTCACCAAAGATTCTTAGACAGCACCTTCCAAACCCACGACCACTTCCATCTAGAAGGACAAGGGCAGCAGATACATGGGAACAACACCTGCAAGCTCCTCTCCAAGCCACTCACCATCCTGACTTGGAAATATGTTCCTTTCTGTTCCCTCGCAGTCGCTGGGTCAAAATGCTGGAATTCCTTCCCTAACGGTATTGTGGGTCAACCCACAGAACATGGACTGCAGCTATTCAAGAAGGCAGTTCACCACCACCTTCTCAAGGGCAACTAGGGATGAGCAATAAATGCTGGCCAGCCAGCGATACCCTTGTCCCATAAATGAATAAAAAAAAGCAGAATATTTTCTGAAAGGTGTGAAATTTGTAGATGTTGATTTCCAGAGGCTTGGTTATGCTTCTACTTGGTTATGGCTTTAAAATATCCATTACTGCGATAAACATAATGAAGTAAACATGGTGTTTAATAAGCAAACTCGGAAACAGAGACAGCAAACCATTCGGAAGGCAAATAGCATGTTGGCCTTTATTGCAAGGGGATTCGAGTCCAGGAATAAAGAAATCTTCCTATAATTGTCAAACTGTACATGGAACACTGTGCAGTTTTGGTTTCCACACTGGAAAGGATATGCTTCCATTGGAGGCTGTACAGTGAAGGTTCACAAAATTAGTCACAGAGTCATAGAGGTTTACAGCATGGAAACAGGCCCTGCGGCCCAACTTGTCCATGCCGCCCCTTTTTTTAAAACCACTAATCTAGTCTCAATTGCCTGCGTTCGGCC
The DNA here is from genome assembly GCF_964213995.1 of Mustelus asterias. Classification (NCBI taxonomy): domain Eukaryota; kingdom Metazoa; phylum Chordata; class Chondrichthyes; order Carcharhiniformes; family Triakidae; genus Mustelus; species Mustelus asterias. The sequence continues at coordinate 179,781,222 of NC_135801.1, read as the reverse complement.
CATACCCCTCTATACCCATTTTACCCATGTAACTGTCTAAATGCTTTTTAAAAGACAAAATTGTACCTGTCTCTACTACTGCCTCTGGCAGCTTGTTCCCTGGATGGGTTGTCCTATGATAAGAGGCAAAGTAAATCAGCTCATATTCTCAAGAGTTCAGGAGAATCATAAGCAACCTCACTACCTCAATTACATGGGTAAGATGGGTATAGAGGGATATGGGCCAAATGCGGGCAACTGGGATTAGCATAGGAGTTTTTAAAAAAGGGCGGCATGGACAAGTTGGGCCGAAGGGCCTGTTTCCATGCTGTAAATCTATGACACTGAAACATACAAGAATCTGAAGGAGCTTAATAGGGTAGCCCCAGAGATTGTTTCTGACTGATTGGGCCCACCACGCAGTTGCAGCCTGTCTTCCAGTGCCACCTGCCATGTGGCTGCGGTCTGTCCTCTGGTGCCTCCCACCACGTGGCAGCAGCCTGTCCTCCAATGTTACCTGCCAGGGAGCAGCGGCCTGCCCTCTGGCGCTGCCTGCTCTGCGGCAGCAGCCTGCCCTACCATCTGTGCTTCAGTGTGAGACCTACATACTAATTTCATTGGGCTTGCAGTTGGCAATGACGGATGGATCGCATGGAGAGGGAATGATCAGCTGGGCACTGGCAGTGGGAGTAGCAGCAAAGTTGCCTGGTGCTGGCTGCCACACTGCTGAGGCCTGCCATCTTGTTGCAAGGGTCCACTTGCAATTTATCTTTCAGGATTGCTGCAGTGCCTGTTGCAGCTTTCAAGGCAGTACTAACTGCAGGTTTAGCAATCCTTTCGAATTGGCACCAGCACTTGGCTGAGAATCAGTTGATGCCAAGATTGGTGCATCATGGTCGACCTCCACAACAGTATTTGACAGGCTCTGCAGCTCCAGCGTGTTAATTGGCTGGCCACTGCATCACCACAGCTGACCAATCACATTCGTTCTGTGTGGTAACAGTTCCCACATCCACGTTCACTGCTGAGACCCACACTGCACAAATATAGTTCAGCTCTGAGAGATTTCTCTTTCAAAGAGCTAGACAATAGAGGCTTATTGGGCCATGCTATGCTCCATGATTCTATGAACTGAGGACATGCCTAAATCTCAAACTTAACTGCCATAGGGAAAGGCTTCTCAGGACTCACCTGATGAAGGGGCAGCGCTCCGAAAGCTTGTGATACTAAATAAACCCATTGGACTTTAACCTGGTGTTGTGAGACTTCTTACTGTGCCCACCCCAGTCCAATGCTGGCATCGCCACATCATTCTCAGGCCAGACACTAGATACCAAATATGTCAAGTATAGGTGAAAACTCATAACTCAAATAGGTTTATGCCCTTTGAAACTTCTATTATTACCTTCAACCCCAAAACACTCACAGCAGAAAAGAGCATGCGAGCCACTTTGTTTCTTCTAAGACTGACAAAATGATTTGAAGCTGGTTGCTAAAAGTGTTATAAGTAGGGAGGTGAATTATATCTTCAGAAAGACAGGCAGCAAATGATATGAGCATGGTGTTTTCCCAAGCAAACAACTTTTGCTGTCACCATACTTCTCAGAGACAAACCCAGCAGTAAATGTTTAACAATTATAATCAAAACAAAACGACCACCAGCTTTATTTTTATTCCCAGGTTGGTTACATTAGCATATTAATCGGGATCACACGGTAAAATTTAATTAATTTAAAAACCTGTAGCATCCAAACCACTTAGACAAACTGAGCCCAGCCAATTTCTCATAGCACTCACAAAACACCTTCCCATTTTCAAATTGGTAACATTAATGAAAACGTATTTCAATCTGTTCCACTGAGATTGGAAAACTGAATCTATCCTAATGACTAGCCTCTCCTTTCTGCATAACAACTAGCCAACACCTGTACGTTATGGTTAAATGTTAATGTATTCAGTCAAAAACAGATTACCTTCTGTAGCTAAATTACTCAGTGTCATTATCTGCATGAACCATCTGTGTGTCTAATCCCTGGTGTTTTGAAATTCCAAATGACTGCTACACTATTTCTGTTTTACGTTCCTGCATAAATCTGTTAAACTCAATATGTTCAGACAAATTCCCTAAAGTGAATGCAATATGCTAGCCTATAAAACATCAGTTACTGAAAATCGAACGGATGCATTACAGGAATACCTCAAACAAACAGTCACTAAGCAATTTAGTTAACCCAAAGGTCACACAGAATGCAACTATAACTGTTTAGATAATCCAACTTGTAAAATCACAGTTGAAATTATTATAATAGCCAACAGCTTTGAACTTTAATCTGTCTAAAAAGTTGTTAAGTAGATGGTGTGGAATCTTAAAAGGTTAAATTTTAAAGCTTATCCATGTTTTTAATTTGATTAGACTATCCACACCTGATTCCATTCCTGTCCACTAAGTCGTAGCCATAAACCTTCCTGCAAAGATTTCTCTTCCACTCCTACACCATCAGCTTCAGGGTCCCTTAAAGATCCACGTGACTCGATTATCTGGCTGAATTATCATCAAGACCAGCTACTTTTGACTCTATGTCACTGTAAAGCTCTACATCTATCTCAGTACACCTGCTGCTGAAACCCTCATCCATATCTCCCAACTCAATCATTTCAATGCTTTCCCAGCTGGCCTGGTACCTACATAAATGTGAGTATGCCACTCGTTTCCAAACTTACACCATGTCCCATTCACCCATCACCCCTGTACAATACTGACTTCCATTTAAGGCAATATCTCAATTTAAAAATTCACATTATTTTCAAATTTCTACCTGCTTCATCCCTCCCTATCTCTAACCTTCAAAAGCTCTATAACTTTACTCAAAATCACTGTGCTCCTTCAACTCTGGCCTCTCATGGCTTGGGCAGAGCAGGAGCCATACCAAGCTGTGATACAACCAGAAAGAATGCTTCCTATGGTGCATCTGTAAAAGTTGGTGAGACTCGTAGCTGACACGAAAATTCCCTTAGTCTCCTGAGAAAGTGGAGGCATTGGTGGTTTTTTTTAACTATAGCGTCTGCATGGAGGGACTAGTCATGATGTGGAGATGCCGGCATTGGACTGGGGTAAACACAGTAAGAAGTTTAACAACACCAGGTTAAAGTCCAACAGGTTTATTTGGTAGCAAAAGCCACACAAGCTTTCGAGGCTCTAAGCCCCTTCTTCAGGTGAGTGGGAATTCTGTTCACAAACAGAACTTATAAAGACACAGACTCAATTTACATGAATAGTAAATTGAGTCTGTGTCTTTATAAGTTCTGTTTGTGAACAGAATTCCCACTCACCTGAAGAAGGGGCTTAGAGCCTCGAAAGCTTGTGTGGCTTTTGCTACCAAATAAACCTGTTGGACTTTAACCTGGTGTTGTTAAACTTCTTACTGGAGGGACTAGGGCAGTTTGTTGGTGATCTGGACACCTAAAAACTTGAAGCTCTCGAGCATTTCTACTTTTTCCCCATTGATGTAGACAGGGACATGCCCTCCACTACGCTTCCTGAAGTCAATGACTATCTCCTTCATTTTGGTGACATTGAGGGAGAGATTATTGTAATCGTACCAGTTCACCAGATTCTCTCTCTCTGTCCTGTGCTGTGTCTCATCGTTGTGTGAGATCCGACCCACAACGGTGGTGTCATCAGCAAACTTGAAAATCGAGTTGGAGGGGAATTTGGCCATGCAGTCAAAGGTATATATGGAGTATAGTAACGGGCTGAGGACACAGGCTTGTGGAGCACCAGTGTTGAGGAAGATCATGGAGGCGTTGTTGTTGCCTATCCTTACTGATGCAGTCTGTGGGTTAGGAAGTCTAGGATCCAGTTGCAGAGGGAGGAGCCAAGCGCCAGGCCACGAAGTTTATAGATGAGTCTTATAGGAATAATGACGATAAAGGCTGAGCTGTAAAAAATGGGAGTCTGACATAGGTGTCTTTGTTGTCTAGGTGAACTAGGGTTGAATGTAGGGCCAGGGAGATGGCATCTGCTGGGAACCTGTTGTGGAAGTAGGCGAACTGTAGTGGATTGAGGCAGTCTGGGAGGCAGGAATTGATTTGTTCCATGACTAACCTTTTGAAGCATTTCATAATGATGGATGTCAGAGCCACCAGACAATAGTTATTAATGTACGCTGTCTGGCTTTTCTTTGGTATCAGGATGAAGGTCATCTTCTTGAAGCAGGTAAGGACCACAGATTGGTATAAAGAGAGGTTGAAGATGTCTGCGAATACACCCGCCAGCTGATCCGCGCAGGATCTGACTGCTCATCCGGGTACCCCAGCTGGGCCAATTGCTTTCCGTGGGTTGACTTTTGGGAAGGCTATTCGGACGTTGGCAATGGTGACCGCGGATACAGGTTCATCCAAGGCTTCCGGGCTGGAGGACGTGCTTTTACTGACCTCTTGCTCAAAACAGGCATAGAATGTATTGAGCTCATCAGAGAGAGGTGCGTTGGAACCAGCAATTTTACCTGCCTTCATTTTGTAGCCTGTTGTGTCTTGCAGACCTTGCCATAGTCGGCAGGAGTCCGTGTGGCTAACCTGGGATTCTAGACTGGTCCAGTACTGAATTTTGGCATCTTTGATAGATTCGTAAATCATATCTGGCTTTCTTGTATAGGTCAGAGTCGCCTGACTTGAATGCCTCAGACCTGGACTTCAGCAGGCAGTGGATATCCCTGTACATCCATGGTTTTCAGTTGGGAAACACGTGGATTTGCTTCTTTGGCACGCAGTCTTCTACACACTTACTAATGAAGTCAGTTACTGTAGTGGCGTACTCATTCAGGCTGGTTGCAGAGTTTTTAAATACTGACCAGTTTACTGACTCTAAGCAGTCCTGAAGGAGATCATCCATTTCCTCAGATCTACATTGCATGACTTTCTTTGACCTTCCTTCTTTATGTAATTCCAGACTCTCAGCAACATGCCTTCTGAAATAATCTAGCAAGTGACTCAGTTGTATCCATCTACTACAAAGTTTCAAAGGAAAGAAACCGGACGAACCACCCAGCAACGACTATGGAAGCGACAATGGCATACACAGCCCTGTCAATCCTGCAAAGTCCTTCTTACTAACATCAGGGGACTTCTGCCAAAATTGGGAGAGCTGTCTTACAGACTGGTCAAGCAACAGCTTGACATAGTCATACTCACAGAATCATGCCTTACATGTCCCAGACATCACTATCCCTGGGAATGCACTGTCCCACCGATGGGACAGACTCATCAGTTGACAGTACAGTCGGGAGGGAGTGGCTCTCTCAGCATTGATACCAGAGCCCATGAAGTCTCATGGCATCAAGTCAAACATGGGCAAGGAAACCTCCTGCTGCTTACCAGCTCAGCTCATGAATCAGTAATCATGTTGAGCACCACTTGGGTGAAGCACTAAGTGTGACAAGGGCGAAGAAGGTATTCTGGTGGGGGAATTACAAGGAGTGGCTCTGTAGCGCCACTAATCGTTAAGTTAGTCAAATCCTAAAGGACATAGCTGCTAGACTGGATCTAAACCAGGTGATGAGAGAACAAAGGGGAAAAAAAATACTTGACCACATCCTGCCGTAGATGCACTTGCCCATGACAGTAGGGATAGGAGTGATCAGTGCACAGTCCTTGTGGAAACAAAATCTGATCTTCACATTGAAGAAAGCCTGCATTTCCACTGTGCTAAATGGGATAGATTTTGAATGGATCTAACAACTCAAGACTGGGCAATCATGAGGTACTGTGGGCCATTTGTAGCAGCAGAATTATACTCAACCACAATCAGCGCCCTCATGGCTTGGGCGATTGGATACTTTGCTTTGAAAAACGGCCATGTTACTGCAACCCAATGTGCACCACGTTCAATAGACCTAATACATACTTTTTTCTCCCACGTGCTTAACTACAACTAGCAACTGTGGAGGCTAGTGACAATTAAACTAATGATATCTCTTTTTAATTTGGTGCATCAATAAAAATTAACAGTCTTTTTCAAAAAGCGCATTTCTTACGCCCTTAGAATAGAAAAATGCATGTTTAACAGCCCAAACAAAGTAATCCATCTGATTACATGATCTTCTGACAAATGATCCAATATCTATTGCTCTTTCAGCACAATGTTGCCAAACTCCAAAGTGCAGAGTTGGTCCTCAGTGCTTCTTCCAAGTGGTGTTCAACATACTGCAGTGCTGATTAATCAGCTGAAAAGCCTGCTGTGGGTGATAAACAGAAGGAGGTTTTCTTGCCCATGCTTGACCTGATGCAGAAATATACTATATTGAAATTATCTAATTTGCTGGGAAGAATAGCTTTTTTTTAAAAAAAAGGTGAGATGAGTAAAAGTTAATATTTCGAAAGATTTAGATGTTCTTGCACAAGAATCACAAAGTGAGCATTCAGGTACTGTCAGCAGTTAGGTTAGAGATTGGGGTTTGACTACAATAGGAAGCAAGTCTTAATGCAATAGTTTGGAAAGAACATATCTGAAGTATCTTATACAGCTTTGATCTAATAAGGAGTTATAAAGCAGGTTGGTGGAATGCGCAGACAAGTGGCTGATCAAATTTAACGCACAGAAATGTGAAGCAATTCATTTTGGTGCAAGAATGAAGAAAGACAATATAAAGGATACTATTCTAAATGGGGCACAAGAGCACAGGAACCTGGGTGTACATGTGCATAAATAATTGAAGGTAGCAGGACAGTTGTTAGGGTGTCAGATCAGAAACTCCAAAGAATATTATGAAGCCAGACTAGACCCCAACAATTTCTCTATTTTGGCATAAATGCGAGAAAAGAATGCTTCATCTCAAAAGTGTTTCCACTGGCAAATTAGGGTTTTGTTTTTTCAAAACAAGCTTTATTCATAACAGTTTAAAGATACCTCTAACAAAATTAAACAATTTAACTCTTAACCACTGAACAAGCTTTAAACGTGAAAAGAAACAAATGCTTAACTTGTTACGATTCACGTACGAGTTTAAAAAACAAGTCGTATAAAACACTGGTTCAATCTCATCCAGAGTATTGCATCCATTTCTGGGCTCCACATCTTAGGAACAATGTGAAGGCATCAGAGAGAATGCAGAAAAGATTCATGAGAATAGCTCCAGGGGTGAGGAACATTAGTTATGTAGTCACATTGGGAAAGTTATGACGGTTCTCCTTGGAGAAGAGATAACTAGGAGGAGTTTTGATAAAGGTATTCAAAACCATGCAGCGTCTGAATAGTGGATAGGGCGAAACCATTCCCATTGGTGGAGGAAGTGAGAGGGCATGGATTTAAGATAAGTGGCAGAAGAAAGAATGACAACATGAGGGGAAAATAAATTCACACATTTTAGGGTCTAAAATGCATTGCCTGAGACTGCTGGAGGCAGGGTCAATTGAGATTCATGAAAGGGAATTGGGTTATTACCTCAAAAACAAAATATTGCATGGCTATGGACAATAGACAGAAGGCAGGCTGATCGAAGAATCAAAGAGTGAACCATTATTGTATATCTTTGTTTGGAGGCCATTTAGCCTCTTGTGCCTGTGCCAGTGCTCTGCAGGAGCAATTCAGCTGACCCCCATACATTGACCCACCCTCCCTAGGGTCCCCGATCCCTCTTGACCACGTGCCCCAGATTTAATATGAATTCCTGCCATCATGGATCTTTTCCTGCAGTCCAAAGATGTGCGGGTTAGGTTGATTGGCCATTCTAAATTGCCCTTAGTGTCCTGAGATGTGTAGGTTAGAGGGATTAGTGGGTAAATATGTAGGGATATGGGGCTAGGGCCTGGGTGGGATTGTGGTCGGTGCAGACTCGATGGGCCGAATGGCCTCTTTCTGTACTGTAGGGTTTCTATGATTTCTATGACTGCTTGTAGTTCTAGCGTCAACACGGAGTTCTGACACTGCTGGGACAATTCAGCTGGCAGCCAGATTGCCTGGCAGCTCTCCAGGGTGGGATTTCTTTTCGTTGAGGAGCAGAAGTCCCATAATCACCTCGTTAAAGCCTACTATTGCTGCAGGGCAGCTATTGCTAGTCAGTGAGCATTCCGACTTCTACCCTGTGATGGAGGGAAGGCCATTGATGAAGCAGCTGAAGATGGTTGGGCATTGAACACTTTATCATGATACTGAATTTGAACAGAATATTGCTACAATTTCAAGTAAGTGCAGTGCATAATTCTGCTTGCTCTATTATAATAGAGATATCTATTTTTTTTTTACAGGTAAGAACATCAGATTCATATCTCGATAATGAAGCACCTTTCCGGTATTCCATCACTCTTAAGGAGGGGCTGTGGAATTGGGAATCAACACTTAGAGTTCTGAAAGATCTAGAAATAGGAAGTATTTGCACTTGCATGATTTCAGAACATTCCAAAGTTCTTCAAAGGCAATTAAGTACTTTTTGTAGTGTTGTAAAAATCGTAATGTGGAGAAATGTGATCGAGAATTTGAGCACAGCGGAATCCCATAAACATCGAGATAATTACGAGATAATCTATTATTCAGTGAAAGTATGCATTTATATAGTTCCTTTTACAACCGCAGGACTTCCAAAACACTTTACAGCAATTAAGCAGTTTGTAAAGTGATCCATACTGAAATGCAGGAAACATAGCAGCCAATTATCATATAAGGAAAATCTCAAAAACAGTAATGCAATAATGGCTTTATAATATAGCTGAGGGATAGATATTGACCAGGATAGTAGAACAAAGAACAACAGGAACAGGCCCTTCGGCCCTCCAAGCCAGTGCCAATCATGATGCCTTAACTAAACTCCAAAAAAAACCTTCTGCCCTTACTCAGTCCATATCCCTCTATTCCCTCTTGTACTAGTCATGGACCCATCTAGATGCCTCTTAAATATTGCTCATGTGCCTGCTTCCACCACCTCCTCTCGCAGCACATTCCAGGCATGAAAGACTTCCGCTTCATATCTGCCTTAAACTTTCCCCCCTCACCTTGAACCTGTGTCCACTTGTAATTGACACTTCCATCCTGGGAAAAAGCCTCTGATATGCCTCTCAAACCCTGTATATGCCTCTCAAAATTTTGCAGACCTCTATCAGGTTTCCCCTCAGCCTCCGTCTTTCCAGTGAAAACACTCAGAGTTTATTCAACCTCTCCTCAAAGCCAACACCCTCGAGACTAGGCAACATCTTGGTGAATCTTCTTTGCACTCTCTCCAAAGCTTCCACGTCCTTTCGGTAGTGTGGCTACCAGAACTGCACACAGCACTCCAAATGCAGCCTACCCAAGGTTTTATATAGCTGCAACATGATTTCCCAACTCTTGTACTCAATGCCCCGGCTGATGAAGGCAATCAGAAGGAAGAACTCCCTCGCTCATTTTCAAAATAGTGCCATAAGATCTGCACTGTCCACCTTAGAGGATACACAGGGCCTAACTTTATGTCTCATCCAAAAGACTGCAATTCTAGCTGTGCAGTACTTTTTCAATGCTCCATTAGAATGCCCACTTAGATTAAGTGCACAAGTCCGAGAGTTTCAACCTGCAGATTTCTGATTAAGAGGTAAGACTGTTAACAATGAGCCAAGTTATTAGTTCCTAACACAATTATTGTGTCTGAAAAGCTTGGTCCAAACATAATTGAGCTAACTTTTCTAAATTATTCAAGTGGGAATTTAAGAATTTATGCATTGATAAATTGAATGCATGGTTGGATAATATCACAAAATCTACCCACAATAAAATACATGCAGTGGGTAGGAAAGAAAGTTTATAAACCTCTTTCTTTCTCTTAATTAAAGTTTCTGTAAATTAATTTCATACCTCAATGCCAACACTAATGATCCTTTTAGTTCGTGTCACTCAACGATTATTTCTTAAACCCTGTTATGTTGGTCTGTCAAGCTAGATTTCAGCTAAGGACATCTCATAATGGTTATGTTGAGTCACAAAGTTAACAGTAAAAAGTTGATTGGGATTTTAATTAATCTTAATCAAAGGAATAAGAATTTGAAAAGAAACACATCCTAAAATCACGATCAATCATCAAAGAAATGGGAGGAGAGACATCTACTATGAACCTAATTTCAGTTCAATGAAATGGAACATAAATTACATTCAGTACCATTTATAGATACACACCTGGTGCTGCTCGTGGCATTCTCTTCCACCCCTTCATTGAATTACAGTGCCTCAAGGATGCCGGTTTTGAGCTGCTAAATCTGTTCTGAATCTATCCCATTTAAAACCATGGTGATGTCATGCAACACAATGGAGCATGTCCTGAGTGTGAAAACGAGAATAGAAGATTATATCGATAGAGATGATGAAAGATTGGAGGGGGATTGAATGGACTATTACCTGGTTGGGTGGAATGGCCTGTTTCTGTACTGCGCATTTAATGTAACTCTAAAAAATCTTTCTTCCCCCTCTTTTGATTATTTCCCTTGTTTCATTATTCTTCTCATCCAGCCTTCCTCCTTCTTGTTTCCAACATCCCTCTTCCAGCTTGATATTCAAGTTTTCCTTTACACAGTTCAGGTTTTTCAATCTTCTTTGTGCTTTCCCTGAAGTAAATATGGAATCCTGTTGGAACTTTTAATCAAAATTGGATGCAGTGATTTCAGTTTCCGTAAACACTGCATCCTGATTAGATTTGATTTGATTTATTATTGTCACATGTATTAGCATACGGTGAAAAATATTGTTTCTTGTACACTATACAGACAAGCATACTGTTCATAGAGAAGGAAACAAGAGAGTGCAGAATGTAGTGTTACAGTCATAGCTAGGGAGAAGAAAAAGATCAACTTAATGCAAGGTAAATCCATTCAAAAGTCTGACAGCAGCAGGGAAGAAGCTGTTCTCGAGTCGGTTGGTACGTGACCTCAGACTTTTGTATCTTTTTCCCAAAGGAAGAAGGTGGAAGAGAGAATATCCGGGGTGCGTAGGGTCCTTAATTATGCTAGCTGCTTTGCCGAGGCAGCGGGAAGTGTAGACAGAGTCATTGGATGGGAGGCTGGTTTGCGTGATGGATTGGGCTACATTCACGACATTTTGTAGTTCCTTGCGGTCTTGGGCAGAGCAGGAGCCATACCAAGCTGTGATACAACCAGAAAGAATGCTTTCTATGGTGCATCTGTAAAAGTTGGAGAGAGTTGTAGCTGACATGCCAAATTTCCTTAGTCTTCTGAGAAAGTAGAGGATTTGGTGGGCTTTCTTAACTATAGTGTCGGCATGGGGGAACCAGGACAGGTTATTGGTGATCTGGACACCTAAAAACGTGAAGTTCTCAACCCTTTCTTGATCCTATAGCCTAATAAACAATACATTAGTTGTGTCTTATATAATATTCAGTATAACTTTTACACATAACAATAAATATATCTTAAGCTCCATTATGTGAATCTTCGCTCCCCACATGGCAGCATTTCATTTGTTTCACTTGCCACAACCAAACCTTGGGTATTAGTCTTTACTTGGAAGCTGCACAGGAATGGACAAAACTAGAAGGGACCATTTTTGATTTCATCAAAGTATCATATTATATCATATCTCTTGTGAAACAAAGTAATTGAAAAAGTAAAATAATCTTCTCAATTACCTCCTGAATCTGATAACCTACCTACCTTGACTGTCACCTTCAATTCCACTCACTTTCTCCAAAGGAAAAGTATTGCTATGGATATCCACATGGGACCGAGCTATGCAAGGCTTTTTGTGGGATATGTAGAACATCTCTTGTTCCAGTCCTACTCAGGTCCCCTCCTTGCCTCTTTTTCTAGTACACTAGTGACTGTATCAATGCCTACCCGAATGAAAAATATCATTGGCTTAGTTTCCAAATTCAACCATTCTTTCACCTTCACCTGGTCCATTTCTACCTCTTCCATTCCTTGACACCTCTTCCATTCCTTGACTTCTCTATCTCCATTTCTGGAGATAGGCTATCAACTAAAATTCACTATAAGCCCACAAGTATCTGTCCTACACTTCCTCACACCCTGCTTTCTGTAAGCACTCATGTTCAGTTCTCCTAGTTTCTACATTTTTGTTGCTTCTGTTCAGGTGATGGAAAATTCCATATTAGTGTTCCTGATATGTCTCCCTCTTCCCTCAACCGTGGTTTGCCCCACAATGTGTTTGACATGCTCCTTCACCACAGCTATTTTACGCACTTTTGCTCCAACTCCTATCCTTCCATTACAGGGAACCTTCTCTAAACTGCTTTCAATGCAAGTATATCCCTTCTCAGAGGCCAAAACTTTACACGTACACTAGATGTAATTCAACCAATGGACTGTACAGTTGTAATAAGATGTCCCTACCTTATGCTCCATCAGTAAAGGCCGAAATACCATTTAATTCCTAATTACTTGGTGCACTAACATGTTATCATTTTGTGATTCATGTACAAGGATCCCTTGTACCACAGCATTCTCTCATCTCCTGCCATTAATATTGTGAATTAATATTTTGCTTTCTATTCTTCTTGCCAAAGTGAAGAACCTCACATTTTCCTATATTAATTTTCCCTACACGCTTAACATATCAATATCCAAACACTTCTTATGACAGAACTTGAATATTTCTGAACAAGAGAGAAATGTTGCCAAAGTTTTTTGTCTTGCACTCATCAGTCAAACATAGGAATATCAAATCTCAAATGATCACCGCCATTTACATAGTAGAAAAGGATGCTGATTGGTTGGAATGTTGACTCCGATTGGCCAGAGCTTTGCCGTGGAGAATGCAATTGGGATCTATAAGCTTCACAGAATCCCTACAGTGCAGAAAGAGACCATTCGATCTCTATAGTCTGCACCAACTCTCCAACAAATACCCAGCCCCTATTCCCCTAACCCCATGTATTTACCCTGCTAATCCCTCTAACCAACATATCTGACAAAGGGTCATCCAGACTCAAAACGTTGGCTCTACTCTCTCTCCACAGATGCTGTCAGACCTGCTGAGATTTTCCAGCATTTTTCTTTTTGATGCAAAATACCTGTAAGCTTGTCTGCCATTTTCTTGGTCCCCATAACTATCTCCCCAGATTCATTTTCTAAGGGGTCTATGTTCACTTTGACTTCTCTCTTCCTTTTCATATATTTAAATAAGATCTTGTCAGTTTTTATATTGCTAACTAGTTTAGCCTTGTAGCTTATTTTCTCCCTCTTTATTATCTTTTTAGTCCTCCTTTGCTGGATTCTGAATGTAGTCCAGTCTTCGCAGTTATCTCCCCCCCTCTCTCCCCTGCCTCACACTACACTTCTTATACCCCTCCCCAAATTCCTCTTATTTGCTTCTTCTCCCTCTGCTCCCATTCCCCTCCCCTCTCTTTCCTCCCACTCTTCCCGGCTGCATCCTCCTCTCTCTCTCTCTCAGGAGAACTGTGATAAATTACAAGACGATATGAAGAAACTTATAGAACGGGCAGTACTTAGCAAATCAATTTCAATATTGATCAGTGTGGAGTATTATATTTTGGCAACAGCAACATTTGAATATGTTAAGCATATGCATTCTGGTATGTTAATCGGTTTTCTAAATGTAAATGTTAAGATGTTTCAGGTGTTGGTCATGAATCAATTTCTGTTTCTGAAATATTTAATTCGAAGGGAATTATCATGAGAAAGTTAAAATCAAGTAAGTGGGCAGCAGTGAATAGACTGTCTAGAAACCGAAATGGAATATAAATAGATTTTTGAAATACCTAAGAGATCCAAGGAACTCCCTGAATCCCATTTCAATTTGATTTGGTAGCATACTGTAGTTACAGTCCATTAGATGTGATTCATTCATCTGTGGATCACTGTCTGCGTGGAGTTTGCACGTTCTCCCCGTGTCTGTGTGGGTTTCCTCCGGGTGCTCCGGTTTCCTTCCACAGTCTGAAAGCTGTGCTGGTTAGGCACATTGACCCGCATCGGATGGTGGCAACTAGGGAAATTTTACAGCAACTTCATTGCAGTATTAATGTAAGCCTTACTTGCGACTAATAAACAAACTTAAACTTACTTGATTTTATCTTTCTCATGATAATTCCCTTCGAATTAAATATTTCAGAAACAAACATGAATTCATGACCAACACCTGAAACATCTTCACATTTATGGATGGGTGGTGAGGGGCAAAATTAGTGACGCTTAAATTAACCCCCCTACTATCCTAACATACTGCTTATCTGACATCTCACCCAGCAGTTCAAAATTACATGCTGCAAGCAAATGGGCAGCAGTGAATATACTGTCTAGAAACTTAAATGGAATATAAACAGATTTTTGGACTGCCTGAGAGGTCCAAGGAACTCCCTGAATACCATTTCAATTTGATTTGGTAGTTACAGTCCATGAGGATGTGATACATTCAACTGTGCTGCAAATGTCTACTCAAGCTTACCCTTTTCCCTAATGATGAGGACTAAACTTCAGTATCTTAAACATGCATAATGCTTTAATCTCTCCAAAGACAGATTAAATACTTCATGGTAGAGTCTTTAAAACGTGTGGCTTAATAGGCCAAAGGCTTTTTTCTCATTCCATACTTTTTTATTTTTCTTTATTTCCTTTTCACAGAAATATCACCTATACCTGAGCAAATAAGAAAATTAATGGGGGTAAATTCTCACAAAGTGCTAGGACTATTTTAATGGATAACAAATTCAAAAGTTAATTTAATTTAATATTAAACCAGTCATACTCAAAAGCGAGAACCGTAAAAGTTGTGCTCTTAATACTATATAAAAGGACATAGAAACAGTAAACAGTCCAAAAAAGATTTACAAGGATAATACTATAACCAAGAGGCTAAAGCTATTACAAGAAGATTGAGCATAGAATCAGAGAATCATGGAATGGTTATACCAAACAAGATACCCATCATGCCTGCGCTGGTTCTCTGAAAAGAGTAATTCACCTGGTACCACTACCCTGACTTTTTCTCAAAGCCCTGCATGTTTTTTTTTCTTTTCAGATAATGAGGGCAATTTTGTGCCTGCGTTCACTCTGAGCCTGATTGATAGCTTTGGTTTCTTCAAAGGAAATAAGTGACTTATCTTCCTCTTTTGTAGAGGAGTGCTTCATTTCCATACATTTTTGTTCTATGAAGTACCTCAGTGTTGGGCACGTTGCCCTCCCAAATTTATAGAACATAGAACAGTACAGCACAGAACAGGCCCTTTGGCCCACGATGTTGTGCCGACCTTCATCTGAAACCAAGATCAAGCTATCCCACTCCCTATCATCCTGGTGTGCTCCATGTGCCTATCCAATAACCGCTTAAATGTTCCTAAAGTGTCTGACTCCACTATCACTGCAGGCAGTCCATTCCACACCCCAACCACTCTCTGCGTGAAGAACCTACCTCTGATATCCTTCCTATATCTCCCACCATGAACCCTATAGTTATGCCCCCTCGTAATAGCTCCATCCACCCGAGGAAATAGTCTTTGAACGTTCACTCGATCTATCCCCTTCATCATTTTATAAACCTCTATTAAGTCTCCCCTCAATCTCCTCCGCTCCAGAGAGAACAGCCCCAGCTCCCTCAAACTTTCCTCATAAGACCGACACTCCAAACCAGGCAGCATCCTGGTAAATCTCCTCTGCACTCTTTCCAGCGCTTCCACATCCTTCTTATAGTGAGGTGACCAGAACTGCACGCAATATTCCAAATGCGGTCTCACCAAGGTCCTGTACAGTTGCAGCATAACCCCACGGCTCTTAAACTCCAACCCCCTGTTAATAAAAGCTAACACACTATATGCCTTCTTCACAGCTCTATCCACTTGAGTGGCAACCTTTAGAGATCTGTGGATATGGACCCCAAGATCTCTCTGTTCCTCCACAGTCTTCAGAACCCTACCTTTGACCCTGTAATCCACATTTAAATTTGTCCTACCAAAATGAATCACCTCACATTTATCAGGGTTAAACTCCATTTGCCATTTTTCAGCCCAGCTTTGCATCCTATCTATGTCTCTTTGCAGCCTACAACAGCCCTCCACCTCATCCACTACTCCACCAATCTTGGTGTCATCAGCAAATTTACTGATCCACCCTTCAGCCCCCTCCTCTAAGTCATTAATAAAAATCACAAAGAGCAGAGGACCAAGCACCGATCCCTGCGGCACTCCGCTAGCAGCTGCCTCCAGTCCGAAAATTTTCCATCCACCATCACCCTCTGTCTTCGATCAGACAGCCAGTTACCTATCCAATCGGCCAACTTTCCCTCTATCCCACACCTCCTTACTTTCATCATAAGCCGACCATGGGGGACCTTATCAAACGCCTTACTAAAATCCATGTATATGACATCAACCGCCCTACCTTCATCAACACACCTAGTTACCTCCTCAAAAAATTCTATCAAATTTGTGAGGCACGATTTGCCCTTCACAAATCCGTGCTGACTATCCCGGATTAATCCGCATCTTTCTAAATGGTCGTAAATCCCATCCCTAAGGACCTTTTCCATCAATTTACCAACCACCGAAGTCAGACTAACCGGTCTATAATTACCAGGGTCATTTCTATTCCCTTTCTTAAACAGAGGAACAACATTTGCCACTCTCCAGTCCTCTGGCACCATCCCCGTGGACAGCGAGGACCCAAAGATCAAAGCCAAAGGCTCTGCAATCTCATCCCTCGCCTCCCAAAGAATCCTAGGATACATTTCATCAGGCCCAGGGGACTTATCGACCTTCAGTTTATTCAAAACTGCCAATACATCCTCCCTCCGAACATCTATTTCCTCCAGCCTATTAGCCTGTAACACCTTCTCTTCCTGAAAAACATGGCCCCTCTCCTTGGTGAACACTGAAGAAAAGTATTCATTCATCACCTCGCCTATCTCTACTGATTCCATACACAAGTTCCCACCACTGTCCTTGACCGGCCCTAACCTCACCCTGGTCATTCTTTTATTCCTCACATAAGAGTAAAAAGCCTTGGGGTTTTCCTTGATCCGACCCGCCAAGGACTTCTCATGTCCCCTCCTAGCTCTCCTCAGCCCCTTTTTCAGCTCGTTCCTTGCTAACTTGTAACCCTCAGTCGAGCCATCTGAACCTTGTTTCCTCATCCCTACATAAGCTTCCCTCTTCCTTTTCACAAGACATTCCACCTCTTTTGTGAACCACGGTTCCCTCACTCGGCCATTTCCTCCCTGCCTGACAGGGACATACCTATCAAGGACACCCAGTATTTGTTCCTTGAAAAAGTTCCACTTTTCATCAGTGCCTTTCCCTGACAGTTTCTGTTCCCATCTTATGCCCCCTAATTCTTGCCTAATCGCATCATAATTACCTCTCCCCCAATTGTAAGCCTTGCCCTGCCGTCCAGCCCTATCCCTCTCCATTGCAATAACAAAAGACACAGAATTGTGGTCACTATCTCCAAAGTTCTCTCCCACATCCAAATCTAACACTTGGCCCGGTTCATTTCCCAGTACCAAATCCAATGTGGCCTCACCCCTTGTCGGCCTATCCACATATTGTGTCAGGAAACCCTCCTGCACACACTGCACAAAAAGTGCCCCATCCAAACTATTTGACCTACAAAGGTTCCAATCAATATTTGGAAAGTTAAAGTCCCCCATGACAACTACCCTGTGACCCCCACACGTATCCATAATCTGCTTAGCAATTTCTTCCTCCACATCTCTATTACTATTTGGGGGCCTATAGTAAACTCCTAGCAACGTGACCGCTCCTTTCCTGTTTCTAACTGCAGCCCATATTACCTCAGTGTGCATATCCCCCTCAAAGTGCTTTTCCGCAGCCGTTAAACTATCCTTGATGAACAATGCTACTCCTCCACCTCTTTTACCAGCTTCCCTACACTTACTGAAACATCTATACCCCGGAATGTCCAACAACCATTCCTGTCCTTGTTCTTCTACCCACGTCTCCGTAATGGCCACAACATCGTAGTCCCAAGTAGCAATCCACGCCCCAAGTTCATCCACCTTGTTCCGGATGCTCCTTGCATTGAAGTAGACACACTTCAACCCATCTTCCTGTCTACCGGTACCCACCCTTGACCTTGATACCTTCCCCAATACCTCACCACCCTCAACACTGACTTCTGGACTACAACTCCTTTTCCCACTCCCCTGACAAATTACTTTAAATCCCCCTGAAGAGCCGTAGCAAATTTCCCTCCCAGGATATTGGTGCCCCTCTGGTTCAGGTGCACCCCGTCCTGTTTGTAGAGGTCCCACCTTCCCCAGAACGTGTTCCAATTATCCACGTATCTGAAACCCTCCCTCCTGCATCATCCCTGCAACCACATGTTTAAGTGCACTCTCTCCCTGTTCCTCAACTCGCTATCACGTGGCACCGGTAGCGTACCAGAGATGACCACATGTTTTGTCTTTGCTCTCAGCTTCCAGCCGAGCTCCCGAAATTCCTGTTTTAAATCCCCGTCCCTTCTCTTACCTATGTCGTTGGTACCAATGTGTACCACGACTTGTGACTGTTTCCCCTCCCCCTTAAGAATCCGGAAAACACGGTCCGAGACGTCACGGACCCTGGCATCCGGTAAGCAACAAACCATCCTCGAGTCTCTTTTGCTGCCACAGAACCTCCTATCTATCCCTCTAACTAACGAGTCCCCAATAACTATTGCCCTCCCGCTCTCCTCCTTACCCTCCTGAGCCACAGGGACGGACTCAGTGCCGGAGATCCTCTCACTGCGGCTCACCACTGGTATGTCGTCCCCCTCAACCATATCCAAAGCGGAATACTTATTGCTAAGGGGAACGACCACAGGGGATCCCTGCACCGACTGCTTCTTCCCAGCCCCTCTCACCGTCACCCATCTATTTTCATTCCGCGGAGTAACTGTATCCCTGAAGCTTCTGTCTATGGCCATCTCTGCATCCCTAATGATCCTAAGTTCCTCCAACTCCAGCTCCAGTTCCCTTACACGGTTTTGGAGGAGCTGCAGATGGATGCACTTCTCACAGGTATAATCAGCAGGGACACTGACGTCGTCCCTCACCTCGAACATAGTGCAAGAGGAACATTGCACTGCCTTCACACCCATCCCCTCTAGATACCTTGCCAGTACCAGGTAGAAACAGCAAAAAATGAATTAACTCACCCCTGCTCACCCAAGCCCTGTGAGCCAAAGCCCTACAGCTTTCACTCTGCCTCCTGCTCACTCTGCTGCCCACTAACGACGCTGCCCGCTCAAAAGTGCGGCCTACTTTTAAACCCTCCAAAAACCTTCCCAGACTCCTGCTGGGCCCACTTCCTGTTTTAAAAAAAACCTCCGATTTTTTACACAAATTTAACTTAAAATAAATAAATAAATGTAGTGAACAAACCAACTGCCTTCTCCTCAGCCTGGTCCTGTGGAATAATGAGGCTGAAAACTGCAAGTTAAGCACTTTTAAACCCTCCAAAAACCTTCCCAGACTCCTGCTGGGCCCACTTCCTGTTTTAAAAAAAACCTCCGATTTTTTACACAAATTTAACTTAAAATAAATAAATAAATGTAGTGAACAAACCAACTGCCTTCTCCTCAGCCTGGTCCTGTGGAACAATGAGCTTTTGATGTTCGGGATATAATAAGGGGAGTCGGTTAGCTCAGTTGGCTTGATCATGATATAGGTGTGATGCCAACAGGGTTTAATTCCTGTACCGGCTGAGATTATTCATGGTGGTCCAGCCTTCTCAACCTTGCCCCTCACCTGAGATGTGGCAATCCATTGGTTAAATCACCACCAGTCAAAAATAAAACAACACCAGACCACCAGTCTCCCCTCAAAGGGGAGAACAGTCTATGGCCATCTGGGATTATGGTAACTTTATTTCTTTATTATAAAGGTAAGGTAAAGAGAAATTTGACTCAGAAAGTGGTTAGAATGTGGAACTCCTTACCTCGGGTAGTGGTGGAAGTCAATAGCTTAGGTGCTTTCAAAAGGAAACTAGATGAGTTTTTGAGAGAAAAGGGAATAGAACGATATGTTCAAAGGATGAGATGACATTGATGAGATAAGAGGGAATTCAGTGCAGTATAAACATCAGCACAGACTAGGTGCGTCAAGTGACCTGGTTTCTATGCAGTATCTTCTATGTAACTATACATTAGAGTTTGAAGAAGATTGTTACATAAATCATAAAAATAAAGAATATGCAACTTTGGCACTTAGAACATAGAACATAGTCTCACAACACCAGGTTAAAGTCCAACAACTTTATTTGGTAGCTAATACCATAAGCTTTTCGAGCACAGCTCTGTTCTCCAACAGTGCACAGACACAGAAATCAAGTTACAGAATACTAATTAGAATGCAAATCTCTACAGCCAGCCAGATTTGCATTCTAATTAGTATTCTGTAACTTGATTTCTGTGTCTGTGCACTGTTGGAGAACAGATATCCACCCCATCTGATGAAGGAGCTGTGCTCCGAAAGCTTATGGTATTTGCTACCAAATAAACCTGTTGGACTTTAACCTGGTGTTGTGAGACTTCTTACTGTGCTTACCCCAGTCCAACGCCGGCATCTCCACATAATAAGAGCCAACATACTATAGGCCTTCTTCACAGCTCTATCCACTTGAGTGGCAACCTTTAGAGATCTGTGGATATGGACCCCAAGATCTCTGTTCCTCCACAGTCTTCAGAACCCTACCTTTGACCCTGTAATCCATATTTAAATTAGTCCTACCAAAATGAATCACCTCACATTTATCAGAGTTAAACTCCATTTGCCATTTTTCAGCCCATCTTTGCATCCTATCTATGTCTCTTTGCAGCCTACAACAGCCCTCCACCTCATCCACTACTCCACCAATCTTGGTGTCATCAGCAAATTTACTGATCCACCCTTCAGCCCCCTCCTCTAAGTCATTAATAAAAATCACAAAGAGCAGAGGACCAAGCACTGATCCCTGTGGCATTCCGCTAGCAACCTGCCTCCAGTCCGAAAATTTTCCATCCACCACCACCCTCTGTCTTCGATCAGACAGCCAGTTACCTATCCAATTGGCCAACTTTCCCTCTATCCCACACCTCCTTACTTTCATCATAATTGCCCTTGAGAAGGTGATGCTGATGCGTTTACTTGAACCAATGCAGAACATCAGGTATGGGTGCAGTGGCACCCACAATACTGTTGGGAAGGAAGTACCAAGATTCTAGCCAAAATCAGTGTGAAGGAACAACACGGCAATATAGTTCAAGTCGGGATGGCGTATGGATTGAGGATGGGTGATGTGGGAGGCCCTGTGGCACTCCGCTAGCAACCAGCCTCCAATCCGAAAATTTTCCATCCACCACCACCCTCTGTCTTCGATCTTCGATCAGACAGCCACTTTAGAGAACCTTTTACCACATTTGAAAGCACAAACTCTTGCTATCCAGTTTTTCCACACTTGCAACCTGCTGTTACCTTTGCCCATTTCTGCCCTCTTTTGCTGCTTTTCCACTGTCTTGGTTTCATGTGCGTAGATTGTAAAATACATCTGTTCAAAGATTCACAGGCATCAAGGAAATTTGTCAACACCAAGGGCCCGATTTTACGTTGCGGCCGAAAACCTGGTTAAAGTCGGGCGTGAGGCCATTAACGCGATCCGTGCCTGCATCCGCGCAGATGCCCACTTTACCAAGGCCCGAAAATGGCCATGATCCGATTCGTGCCCGAAACGGGTGCAACGGCGATTTAAATGCATTTGCATGCATTTAAATTGAATTAATGAACTGCCCACCCAACTCTACCAGCATTTCCCCCTTTACCGTTGGGTTCGCGCGTACAAATTCGGGGTGAAACAGACATGCTCGGCAAAGGTCTGTTTCGGGTGCTCCAGCATCTGAGGAGGTAAGTTCAGAGCTTCCAACAGCTCTCTGACTCAGATCAATGGTGGGGGGGAGCGAGGGAAGTGGGCCAGATCATTCTCTGGTGGGGGGAGGGGGGGGCGGGAGAAGGAAGGCCCGATCATTTTCTGGTGGGGGGGGGGCGGTGGGGGAGAGGAGGCGGCGTGTCAGATGTATCTCTGGTGGATGGGGGGGGGGGGGGGGTGGGGGGGGGGGGAGGAGGAGGCCAGATTGTTGTTTGGTGTGGGGGGGGGGGGGTGGGGGCAGAGGGAGGCCAGATCGCTCTCTGGCTGGTGGAGGAGGGGAGGAGGGAGGCCTGATCATTCTCTGGGGGGGCGGGAAGGGGGGGCAGGGGAAGAGACGGAAGGGGCAGGGGGTCAGCTGCCACTCAGCGGGCGATTGGTGGAGGGCGAAGGGGGGCAGAGGGTCGTGATCGGTCTGGGTAGCGGGGGGGGGCGGTGGGTGGATAAGGGGGACAGTTATGTTGTAGGGTAGGGTGATGTCTGTGGGGTCCATCGCTCCCGGGCCGCTTTATCTGCTTTTTGCGTCCCGGGAACGATGTGACATGGGCACGTTTTTCAATTTTTTTTCTCACTGCGCATGCGCAGTTCAAACTCCAATCGTTTCAGGTGCAATAAGCCCCGCCCACAGCGCAATTCAGACCAGCGATTTTTTTTTCAAGCTAGATGCATATGGGGGCACCTGGGAACAGATTTCCAAGTCTGATCGGAATTGCGCCCAGATTCAGCACTTAGAATGAAAATGGTAAAATCGGGCCCCAAGACTCCCAGATATTATTAACAATTGGGACATAGATTAAGATCTGTGAAAAATATGTCCATCAGCATTTAAAACACATCAACTGTCAGCACAGTGCCATCCAATTAGGAAGTTATTCTCTTTTAAGTCCAAAACACACAGTAAAATCACATGCACAGATTCCCAAACTTTCACAAACGTTACGACAGCTGTAAAGAATGACACATTATTCCTCTTTAAATTCTCACTGGGGCCCTAACTCTCCAATACAATTTTAACTTTTGAGGCACAGACACCACCTTATGTCAATACTAAATCTGCAGGATATTTAAAAAGAGGGTAGGTGTGAAATTCTGTTAAAAATATTTTAAAACTTACTGAGCACAGAGGTGCCAGAGACTGGAAAATAATTCATATAATCCTCGAAAGGACAAGAAGCATTATCCTGTGAATTTTAATGGAAGAATCAGAAATCTAAGTGTCACAATTCAAGGTTATTCGATGAGACAGAAGTAAAATAAACCATGGAGTCGACTTTATAGGGTTCCCATGCTTCCCATCACCCAACACACCTCCCAACAAGAAATTCAGTTGACAGCCTGTATATGAACAAGCCATCAGCCACTTTATACTCAACAGAGTATTAATTGGAGAGATCAAGGGCAAGACTTTACTCCATCAGGGAGGGAGTTCAATGGGCCGGAAGCTCTGTAGTCCCACCAACGTTAGGTTCAATCAATGGCCACCAGTAAGACTACAAGTGTACAGATGGTCCCCAAAGAATAGAAAGACATGGAGGCCAGACTGAAGATAAGACTGTCGCAGCAGCGAGGGAGGTGAGTGGCTGGTTTTGAGAGGTGAATGAATCAAAGAATCACAATTGTTACTGCGTAGAATGAGACCACCCGAATGGTAGTTAGGTGGCTAACAACTCCACCACCTCCTGTAATATGGGAAACAGGTCAGGATGGGCATGCCACACACTGCATTTTACAAGTCCCCCTACCTTGAAACATGCTGGCAGGAGAGAGGAAAATTGACTCTGGCTTTGCTTTCATCACTCCACCATTCGTACCACCATTCCTTCAGCTGCTTAAGCCCTTCAACAGCAGCTCCAATGGCCTACCCTCCATCATAAATGCAGATGGTCACTGATCTCTTGGCGAGATGCTTAGCTACGGCATCTCCCCCGGAGCCTTCAACATGTCATTGATGAAGACGAACATCTCGCCAAAGCCATCCCCACACCCCCACTTCTTGCCTTCAAACAACCTCAAACAGACCAATGTCTGCAGCAAACTACCCAGCCTTCAGGAGAACAGTGACCACGACACCACACAACCCTGCCACAGCAACCTCTGCAAGACGTGCCGGATCATCGACACGGATGCCATCATCTCATGTGAGAACACCATCTACCAGGTACGCGGTACCTACTCTTGCAACTCGGCCAACGTTGTCTACCTGATACGCTGCAGGAAAGGATGTCCTGAGTCATGGTACATTGGGGAAACCATGCAGACAATACAACAACGGATGAATGAACACCGCTCGACAATCACCAGGCAAGACTGTTCTCTTCCTGTGGGGGAAGCACTTCAGCAGTCACGGGCATTCAGCCTCTGATCTTCGGGGATGCGTTCTCCAAGGCGGCCTTCACGACACATGACAGCGCAGAGTCGCTGAGCAGAAACTGATAGCCAAGTTCCGCACACATGAGGACAGCCTAAACCGGGATGTTGGGTTTATGTCACACTATCAGTAACCCCCACAGCTTGCCTCCTGGAGTTGCAGAATCTCACTGGCTGTCCTGTCTGGAGACAATACACATCTCTTTAGCCTGTGCTTAATGCTCCCTCCACTCACATTGTCTGTATCTTTAAGACCTGGTTGGTTGTAGAGATTTGCATTCTAATCAGTATTCTGTAACTTGATTTTGTGTCTCTGTGCCCTGTTTGAGAGCAGATTTCCACTCCATCTGACGAACGAGCAGCGCTCCGAAAGCTAATGGCATTTGCTACCAAATAAACCTGTTGGACTTTAACCTGCTGATTATTGCTTACCATACCAGTTGATGCTAACTTTGTGACTCTTGTGCAAGAAGAAATCCTGTCCAGTTCTGGTACTGGATTACTGAGTTAACAGGAATTGATTTGATTCCATTGCCAAATATGTCATCATGAGCCACATCAATCATAAAGAGATTCTACTAATCTTCTACTGAAGGGATGATTATTTGGTCATTAGTGTGCCAATTAGATCCAGGTGCAAAATAAGCTGACAGACATTTTATAACTGTACATCAAAAGTATGGTGTTATCAAAAATAATTAATTTAGAACACAACTTGAATATTTGAAGCAAATACAGAAAATGTTGAAAAATGCCAAAGGAAGGGGATGAGGGTTTAGGGGTTATGAGGGAGTGGACCAGGCTGTCACAAAGGGAGCGGTCCCTGGGGAATGTTGATGGGAGTCGGTTGGTTAGGGGAAGATGTGTTTCATGGTGGCATCATACTGGAGTTGGCAAAAATAGCAGAGGCTGATCCTTTGAATGCGTAGACTGGTGGAATGAAAAGTAAGGGCATGTTATCGCAGAAGGTGTAATACCTGCCCCACTTGCCTCCTGCCTCCTCTCTTCCATGCCCCCAAATACTTATTTCAGCTGAAGCAGCATTTCACTTGCACCCCCATCAATTTGATCTACTGTATTTGCTGCTCCCAATACAGTCTCCTCTACATCGAAGAGACTAAATGCAGATTGGTTGACTGCTTTGCTGAACACATTCATTCAATTCATAAGCATGCCTTCAACCTTCCTGTCGACTGCAATTTCAATCCACCATCTTGCTCTCACGTCCATCCTTGAACTGCTGTAACGTTCCAGTGAAGCCCAACACAAATTGGAGGAACAGCACCTCATCTTTCGATGAGGTACGTTACAACCCTCTGGATGCAACATTGAATTCAACAACTTTAGACTATGAACTTTCTCCAAAAGTGTTTTTGTCCCAATACAAACCCCCTCCCCCACAGAGTCAACTATCACTTGTCCTTAGGTTTTGCTTTCACTGAGCAGTGACCTTTGTTTTCCGACTAAAGAATTCTGCTCTCTTACTTTTATGGTATTATCAGAACCTTCTACTGTTATTAGCATTGTCATTAACACTTCCTTTGCCACATGCCCTAAAGATCTTTGTGCAATCTCTCTTAGCTCACACCTATCACTGACCTTCTATTTTGCTCCACCTGCTCCACCCCCATTAAACAGTATAAAATCCATCATATTTCTCCCTCTCATTAGCTCTGAAGACTCATACAGACTCAAAACATTAGCTGCTTCTCTCGCCATAGATGTTGGCACAATAAGAAGTCTCACAACACCAGGTTAAAGTCCAATAGGTTTATTTGGAATTACAAGCTTTTGGAGCGCTGCCCCTTTGTCAGGTGAGTGGCGAGGTAGGTTTCACAAACACGGCATATATAGACAAAGATACAATTACAAGATAATGGTCGCAATGCGAGTCTTGTCTCTATATTTCCACTCTCCTGATGAAGGAGCAGCGCTCCGAATGATCATGTTGTGCCCACCCCAGTCCAAGGCCGCCATCTCCACATCATTGCCACCATCGACACCACAAACCGTCGGCTCAAAGTGGAGAGCATCTCCAAGAAGATCGTGCATATTGACACTCACCTGATGAAGGAGCAGCGCCCTGAAAGCTCATGATTCCAAATAAACCTGTTAGACTTTAACCTGGCGTTGTGAGACTTCTTACTGTGTCCACCCCAGTCCAACACCGGCATCTCCATTCCATAGATGTTGCCAGACCTGGTGAGTTTTTCCAGCATTTCTGTTTTTATTTCAGATTTCCAGCATCTGTAGTATTTTGCTTTTATTTGAATATTTAAAGAATGTTTAATAGAACAGTACAGCACAGAACAGGCCCTTCGGCCCACGATGTTGTGCCGAGCTTTATCTGAAACCAAGATCAAGCTATCCCACTCCCTATCATCCTGGTGTGCTCCATGTGCCTATCCAATAACCGCTTAGATGTTCCTAAAGTGTCTGACTCCACTATCACTGCAGGCAGTCCATTCCACACCCCAACCACTCTCTGAGTAAAGAACCTACCACGGACATCCTTCCTATATCTCCCACCATGAACCCTATAGTTATGCCCCCTTGTAATAGCTCCATCCACCCGAGGAAATGGTCTTTGAACGTTCACTCTATCTACCCCCTTCATCATTTTATAAACCTCTATTAAGTCTCCCCTTAACCTCCTCCGCTCCAGAGAGAACGGGCCTCGCTCCCTCAACCTTTCCTCATAAGACCTACTGGTTATGACAACTTAATTAACTTTCTATACATAATTCCTCTATCTACATTCCAGTTGGCCACGATAAACATATTGCAATGTTCTTTTCAAATTTAAAATTACTAGATTAACATTTACCAAGTTGAGAAAGATGTTATTGACCTCTTTGGTGAATTATAGAACTCTATAATTATATGAAAATTACTGTACAATTAATTAAATAGGCTTTCATAGAAAATAATAGGAGGGATTTTGGTGTTTGTCACATAGGCAAAAAAAAATATTAGCATAAAATATGACATATTTGAAATATAAATATGATCACCATTTAGATTCTCCTGATTTGGCCAGTGTTCTATCAGAATTCTCTTCCTATTTCTGATATCTGTTTTGAATGATTGAAGTGCTATACTTATCACCCATTGTTATTCTCATTACTCTGCAGTCAGCGAGGCCTACAATTACAATGATTAGTACAGTGCAGAAAAAAATAATTGGAATAATTTTTCCCATAAGAATGTACCAAACAAATTACATTACTCGACCCACAGTTACTGCGCATATCTGAATCATTAGATGCCGGTATTATCTGCAGTATTACCCATGACTGCTATGACCCAATACTAATGAGTATTTTGGTACATTTATTCATTATAGACATTTTCTCAGTTATTAATTTATTTTCACAAATTCTAGTATGCACATTGAATTGAAGTAATGCACTGCTGATATCAGAATTGGTTTTGAAAGCAACCTTCAAGAGGACACCTGCTGATCTGCGTGTCATTTTCATTTCCCATACCTTCCATTCCCCATACTGTTGCCTGAATAACAATCAGTTAAGTGCGAAGTATGGAAATTTTAGCATTGAGTTCACAAAATTATTCAATTTAGTACCTTTACAGCCGCTAGAGAGAGCAGACTTTAATTCAATTCGACTGTGAGCAAGAGGGTTTCACTGGGCCTGTTAGCCCTTGGCGGGAATCCCTACAGCCTGTTGAATGGGGCATTCAAAAGGAGATTCCCGCCAGGCAGCAAAATCTTCGCGAGGCCCACCGCCAGCAGCGGAAAGTCCACTGGGCGGGCTTTGTTGTAGGTCCTGACAAACCCTGAACCTGGCGTCTTGTACTCCGAGGTAGAGGAGAGTGGGGGATGGGGGGAGTTGCCCTGGGAAAGGTGGTGTTCACTTTCAGGACGGTGATTTCAGATACCATTCCGGGAAAGATTTTTATCATTGTCCCTGTCCTTTAAACCCTTTGAAGTGCCCTGGTCACTTTGATATCCATGCCTCAAGAACACCTGGAAGCCTTCAAAATCACTGCAGCACTCCATTAGGGATTGGCCAAGGTGTTATAAATAATTTCTTTAAAGTACTCTCAGGGAAAGGACCTGTCACAGTTTTTCCCAAGAGAATTCCTTGTTCTCTCTCATATGGCACAGTTTAACTGAAATGCCTTTGGAGCGCTCTGATGGTCAGTTTCACTGGGGAGTTCTCTTACTACATTGGAAGAATAGCTTCTGATGTTTAGATCCTTTGAAATGGTTTCATTGACAGGTTGGATCACTTGCCCATTAGAAAGAGCTAAGCTTCTTTTTCTTTCCCTTCATGGTTTAATGCATCTCTAGTGCTGCCTTTGTTCATAATTACAACATTTATAAACATTCTGTCTTTGATTGACAATTTTGATCATTATGAGGTTTCACTTCCTCTTTCCTAAGCAATGCTGACCTATGCAAGAGCCAGTGCCAGGGGTGAGCACTCTGGGGAACCCCACTTGGGGGGGGGGGGGGGGGGAGAGCTGATGCCTGAGGGGGTGTGGGGTGGGTTTTGGTTCATTCCTTTGTGGGAGCAAAAACTTTATATGGTGGGACAATTGAGGAACAGTGGAGGACTTTCAAAGCATTTTTTCAGTGTTCAGCGAACATATATACCAGTGATAAGGAAGGACTGTAGTAAAAAGGATAATCAGCCATGGATATCTAACGAAATAAGGGAGGGTATCAAATTGAAAGAAAATACATACAAAGTGGCAAAGATTAGTGGGAAACTTGAGGATTGAGAAATCCTTGAAGGTCAACAGAAGGCCACGAAAAAAGCTATAAAGAAAAGTAAGATGGATTATGAGAGTAAACTAGCTCAGAATATAAAAACAAATAGCAAAAGTTTCAACAAATATATAAAAAGAAAAAGAGTAGCTAAGGTAAACATTGGATGAGAAGGGGGATTTCATAATGGGAAATCAGGAAATGGCCAAGGCATTGAATAGGTATTTTGAGTCGGTCTTCACAGTGGAAGACACAAATAACATGCCAAAAATTGATGACAAGAAGACTATGGCAGGTGAGGACCTAAAAACGATGATTATCATTAAAGAGGTAGTGTTGGGCAAGTGAATGGGGCTAAAGGTAGACAAGTCTCCTGGTCCTGATGGAATACATCCCAGGGTACTAAAAGAGATGGCAGGGGAAATAGCAAATGCACTCGTGTAGTTTACAATAATTCGCTGGAGTCTAGAGCGGTTCCAGCAGATTGGAAAACGGCAAATGTGACACCACTGTTTAAAAAAAGGAGGTAGACAAAAGGCAGGTAACTATAGGCCGGTTAGCTTAACTTCTGTCATGGGGAAAATGCTTGAATCTATCGTCAAGGAAGAAATAGCGAGACATCGGGAAAGAAATTGTCCCATTGGGAAGGCGCATCATGGGCTCATGAAAGGCAGGTTATGCTTAGCTAATATACTGGAATTCTTTAAGGACATTATGAGCACAGTGTACAATGGGGAACCGGTGGATGTAATGTATCTGGATTTCTAGAGGGCATTTGACAAGGTGCTGCACAAAAGGCTGCTGTATAAGAT
Source organism: Mustelus asterias (assembly GCF_964213995.1). Classification (NCBI taxonomy): domain Eukaryota; kingdom Metazoa; phylum Chordata; class Chondrichthyes; order Carcharhiniformes; family Triakidae; genus Mustelus; species Mustelus asterias. Next base: position 179,751,496 of record NC_135801.1, on the reverse strand, counting down.
AAAGGTGCACGGTCTTACAGGTAATGTATTAGCATGGATAGAGGACTGGTTAACCAACTAACCCCCACCTTGGGAGAGTACCTGCTAGAGTGGTTGTGGAGGGTTTAACCTGATATTGGAGGGGGATGGGAACATTTGCAAGGATTCAGAGCAGGGGGAATTAAGAACAAGAGGAAAAGACAGTAAGGAGAATAAGGAAAGTGATAGGCAGACAAATCAAGGGCCAGAATCAGATAAGAACCAAGTAAAAGATACTAGGGAAAAGAAATGTTAAAAGTGCCTACTCCTGCATCTATTTTCTATGTTTCTATGTATTAGACAATAAATTATTGGGGACAGTAACAAAGGAAATATTATAATTGTGGGAGACTTCAATCTTCATATATGCCTGGAAAATCAAATTGGCAAGATTGGTCTTGAAGATTTTAGGGTCCTAGACTAGAACTCCAATTTACATTAGGCAGCTAGACCCAATAAGTTTCTGGTTTGGCATAAATGTTCGGAAAGGAAACTTTCTTCCAGGAATGATTCCACTGGAAAATTATGGATCTATCATAGTAAAACAAACTTTGTTTAATAACACAATTTAAATATAACTAACAAATGACACAGCTTAACTATTAACAGTTGAACAATATTTAAAATTGAAAGGAAGCACCTTTACTTTTTTTCTTATATCAGTTCCTAATGAGTGACATTCCTCCTAGATTTAAATGCTGCTTTAAATAGTTAATAAACCCAGGCATTCTTGCTATAAATTGTGTTAAAAGCCTTGAAGCTTTCAGAGAGAAAATACATTTTTGAGCAGATTTCCCAACTCAGACTCCAAACCTGTTTTTCTGCAAAAGCTACTTTCCCTCTGCACATAAACCACATTATCACATGTCCTTTCAATCAGCCTAGTCAGAAATCCCAGGGGCACTTAAGTGAACAAAAGTCCATTAGCTCTATTTAAAATAAACACTTCATGGCTAAAATAAGTAATTAGTTCTTCCCAGCATCTGAGCTTCATTCCCACCAAACATACCTGTAGCATAAAGCTGTTTAAACATTCCCCTTAAATATATAAAAGGGGGGGGGGGGGGGGGGGCGGCTGGGGAGAGTGTGTGTCTCTCTAGGAATGGGGGCTGGGGGGTCAGATTGCGAGGTGGGGTTGGTTCAGGGTGGAGGCTCTCACGTACGGGGCTCAGTATGGGTGCTGAAGCAAGGCTGAGGATAGCGAGTGTTTTAGAAACCAGTAAAGACCCAAAAAGTTGATAAAAAGCGGAAGTAGAATGAGAGAAAACTAGCCAGAAATATACAAACAAATTATAAATGATTTTATAAACATTCCACAAGGACGAGAGTAGATAAAATAAATGTTGACCATGTAGAAGCAAAGACAGGAGAAATTCTCATGGAGAATGCGGAAATGGTAAAGGTATTGAATAAATATCTTGTCTGTTTTCACAGTCGCAGACAGAAGTTCCATATCAGATGATAACCTCAGGGCTAAAAGATTGAGGAAATTAATGTCAGTCAGAGGTAAAGTACTGAAGAAACTTAAGGGACTAAAATCCAACAAATCTCGGAGATCTGATGGCCTACACCCTAGGATTTTAAAGAGATGACTGCAGAGACAGTGAATGTGCTAGCTATGCTTTTCTAAAATTCCTTAGATTCTGGAAAGGTCCCACTAGATTGGAAACTGGCAAATGTTGCACCACTTTTCAAGGAAGGAGGGAGAGAGGAAACAGTGAACTACAGGGAATTAGCCTAGCATCATTTGTTGGGAAAATGCTGGAATCTATTATAAGGAAATGGGCGGCACGGTAGCACAGTGGTTAGCACTGCTGCTTCACAGCTCCAGGGACCTGGGTTCGATTCCCGGCTTGGGTCACTGTCTGTGTGGAGTTTGCACATTCTCCTCGTGTCTGCGTGGGTTTCCTCCGGGTGCTCCGGTTTCCTCCCACAGTCCAAAGATGTGCGGGTTAGGTTGATTGGTCATGCTAAAAAATTGCCCTTTAGAGTCCTGAGATGTGTAGGTTTGAGGGATTAGCGGGTAAATATGTAGGGATATGGGGGTAGGGTGTGGGTGGGATTGTGGTCGGTGCAGACTCGATGGGCCGAATGGCCTCCTCCTGCACTGTAGGGTTTCTATGATTCTATGATTTCTATGAAATCATAACGATGCATTTAGAAAAGCATGGCATTATTATAAACAAGTCGAGATGGTTTTAGAATCATAGAAGCCCTGCTGTAAAGGAGTTGTCCATTCAGCCCATTGAGTCTGCACTGACTCTCTGACAGAGTATCTTACCTAGCTCGGCCTTCTTCCCTGCCCTATATCCCTGTAACCCCACACATTTACCATGGCTAATCCACCTAATTTACACATTGTAGAACACCAAGTGACAATTTAGCATGGTCAATCCATCTAACCTGCAAATGTTTGGACTGTGGGAGGAAACCAGCGCACCTGGAGGAAACCCATGCAGACACAGGGAGAATGTGCAAATTCCACACGATCAGCCAAGGCCGGGATGGAACCTGGCGCTGTTAGGCAGCAGTGCTAATCACTTTGCCTCCCCTTCTAAAAGGTAATCCTGTTTGACACAATTTATGAGAGATTTTTGAAGATGTAACTCATGGAGTAGATAAAAGAAACTAGAAGATGTAGCATACCTGAATTTCAAAAAGGAATTTGATAAACTGCCACACAAAAGGTCAATCAGCAAAATAAGGACTCATGAAATTGGGGTTAATATATGAGCATGGATAGAGGATTGGCTAATGGATAGAAAAGAAAGCATAGGCATTAACAGGGCTTCTTCAATGTAGAGACAATGAATATTGGAGAGTGCAATGAGCAGTGTTGGAGCTTCAGCTATTTACAATCCATACTAATGACTTTAATACATTACTCTCTGTCTCTTCATCCAAGTTTGCTGATGATACCATACCAGATGGAAAGCTAAGCTGTGGGGAGGACACACAGAGGCTTGAAAGAGCTATAGGCAGGTTGGGGAGTGGGCAACAAGGTGGCAAATGAAGTATCAAATAGGGAATTGTGAAGTTATTCATTTTGGTCAAAAGAATAAAAAAGACATTTTCTTTAAAAAATGTATGAAACCTATAAGTGTTGATATTTAAATAGACTTGTGAGAGTGTGTATAAGGAACACAGGAAATTAATTTGCAGTTGCAGCAAAAGTTAGAAAGGCAAGTGGCATTTTGGCCTTTATTGCAAAGGGATTGGAGTACAACAATAAATAAGCCTTGCCACAGTTGTACAGGGTGAAAACTCATCTGGATTGCGGTACACAGTTTTAGCCTCCACTTTGAAGAAAAGATGTACTTGCATTGGAGGCAATAAAGCTAAGGTTCACTAAATTGTCCTCTAGGATAAGAAGCTTGCCCTAGAATGAGAGGTTGAATAAATTAGGTTTATGTACTCTGGAGTTTACAAACTTGAGGGGGGATCTTATTGAAGCCTACAAAATTCAGAAGGGGCTTCATATGATAGATGCTAAGAGACTGTTTAGACAATGAGGTTGTAAGGTTTAAATTAACAAAAATGGTGATGTCCAAAAGAAAGCATTTGAAGGGAAGATGAGCCAAGTTACGATGGGTAACCAGGGAACAACACAAACAAAAATTTGTATTAGGAGATAAGGGGGTGAGCTGTGGTTCAGCTATTGAATTTCAAACGGAACATTTATAACTGGCAAAGATCATAGATGAATAAAACAAAGTAATAAGTTTATTTTTACCGAAAAGTAGTAGCTATAAAACAACATTAAATATTTTTATATCCTGGGACAGATACCTTCCAAAGGGGTAAGAGAAATGAATTTAAAGATGAAAAAAAACATATTTCAAGAAAGATTGAAAGCTGTATAAATGGCAAATGCATGAGATATCCCAAAGAATGTACTGTGTGTAGAGTGAGCCCACCCTCAAAAGTGTTTGTTCCAGAAAACCAAAGTTTGTCACATGCCTTGAATTTCCTTTACCGAATAAGAGAGAGAAGTCTTGTGAAATACGCAGTCTTCCTTTGTTTTTGTTGCCACTGAGGATTTTTTGAACGGCACTTTGTCGGACACCTTTCCCTGACTATGTTGCCTGGCCTTATCAGGAACAAGGCACACCTGACAGCATTGCTCAAGGAATCATTGGAGTGCACAAGCTGCTCCAGCATATCAAGGTGGCACCCCAAAGATGGCAAGATCAAAGTAACTAAATTCCAGAACAAGTCATTACAGAGGTATAGAAAATGAATTAGATAATATTCATGTATTTTAACAGCAGTTATTACTTAAAAATAACCAAATTTACTGCCTTATGGCATTTTTGAGCACTATCATTTTCTTCCAAAATGACATGCTTATTATTGCTCTCAGTAAATCTCATTACAATTTAGACAACTATTGACATCACTTATGAATATCATTGCAATATTTGCAATTCAATTTAAATAGATGCAGATGCATTTAAATCGCCGTTGCACCCGTTTTGGTGCGAATCGAATAGTTGTGGTAACTAGTTATTTTTTTCAGATTGGAGGGTGATAGAGGATGTGCTCCAAGGTCAATGCTGGCACCACTGTTTAGTTTCATTTACAAATCAGATAGATTTTGAAATAGAGAGTAAAACTAAAAAGGTCGTAGACAGTAAGGATGATGCCAATTGACTACAACAGAATACAGATAGGCTGAGCAGAATGGGCAGACAAGTGGCAAATGGAATTTAATACAGTGAAATGAAAAACTTCCGCCTGTTGGGCACTTAGATTTTTGGGAAAATCAGGCCCATTATCTACAAAGTTGTAGGTGATACAAATTTCGGTGGGAGGGTGAACTATGAAGAGGGTGCAGAGATGCTTTAGTGTTATTTGGACAGGCTGCATGGTAGATGCAGTATCGCATGGATAAATAATACATAAATTATCCAGATTATTTTTCAAATTGGTGTAAATTGAGAGAGGTGGATACTCAGTGAGACCCTGATGTCCTTGTGCATCAGTCACTGAAAGTAAATGTGCAGGTACAGTAGGCATTAAAGAAGGCAGTTGGTATGTTGGCCTTCATAGCAAGAGAATTTGAGCTTTTTAAAAATTCAATTATGGGACATGGGCGTCGCTGGCTGGCCAACATTTATTGTCCATCCCTAGTTGCCCTTGACAATGTGGTGGTGAGTTGCCTTCTTGAGTGATTGATACAACTTGGTGGCTTGCTAGGCTATTTCAGAGGGCAGTTAGTAGTCAACCGCATAGCTGTGACTCTGAAGTCACATGTATGCCAGGACAGGAAAGGATGGCATATTTCCTTTCATAAAGATTCCCGGCTCGGGTCACTGTCTGTGTGGAGTTTGCACATTCTCCTCGTGTCTGCGATGGTTTCCTCCGGGTGCTCCGGTTTCCTCCCACAGTCCAAAGATGTGCGGGTTAGGTTGATTGGCCATGATAAAATTGCCCCTTAGTTTCCTGAGATGCGTAGGTTAGAGGGATTAGTGGATAAAATATGTAGGGATATGGGGGTAGGGCCTGGGTGGGATTGTGGTCAGTGCAGACTCGATGGGCCGAATGGCCTCTTTCTGCACTGTAGGATTCTATGAACCAGATGGGTTTTTTCCAAAAATCAACAATGGTTTTCTGGTTATCAGCAGAGTTTTATTTCCAGATATTTTTAATTGAATTTGAATTCCATCATCTGCCGTGAGATATTCGAACCTGGGTTCCCGTAATATTAGTTGAGTTTCTGGATTAATAGTTTCGTGATAATACTACTAGGCCATTGCCTCCCCTAAAGGAATACAGATGTTTCATTTCAATTGAATAAAGCATTAGTGAGGAGTACCTGGAGTATTTTGTCCAGTTTTGGTGTCCTTATTGATCCATAAATTATCCAGATTATTTAGGTTAGGATTATATTCACTGGAGTTTAGAAGGGTGAGAGATGATCTCATAGAAATTTATAAAATTTTAACAGGATAAATACAGGGTAGATTCAGAAAGAATGTTCACAACAGAAGTCCAGAACTAGGGGTCATAGTTCAAGGATAAAGGATAAACCTTTTTGAACTGAGGTGAGAAGAAATCTTTTTACCCAGAGGGTGATGAATGTGTGGAATTCACTACCACAGAATGTAGTTGAGGCCAAAACATTGTCTGATTTCAAGAAGAAATTAGATATAGCTCTTGGGGCTAAAGGGATCAAGGGATATGGGTGAAGGGGATATTGAATTTGAGGATTAGCTATGATCAAAATGAATGGCGGAGTAGGCTCAAAGGGCCAAATGGCCTACTCCTGCTTCTAGTTTCTCTGTTTCTTAGCTAAGGAAGGATTTTAGAGGGAGTGCAGTGAAGGTTTACCAGGCTGATTCCTGGGATGGCAGAACTGTCACATGAGGAGAATTGCCGGTTAGGATTATATTCATTGGAGTTTAGAAGAGTGAGAGGGATCTCATTGAAACTGATAAAATTCCAATAGGATTAGACAGGGCAGATTCAGAAAGAATGTTCCCAATGTTGGGGGAATCCAGAACTAGGGGTCATAGTTTCAGGATAAGGGATAAACCTGTTAGGACTGAGATGAAGAGAAATTTCTTCCCCAAGACAGTGGTGAATCTATGGAATTAACTAGCAGAGAAAGTAGTTTTTTTTCATCTTTCATTTAAAATTTTGTTTAAATATTTATACAGCTCTTCTTGAAACCTGTTTAGATGATGCCAATCTTATTTGCAACATCCAATGTACCATAGTCTGGGGCCAGGCAGACATGCGTTTTCTTCTCACCGTCGAACCTGATAAGTGTGTTCACTTTATCTACACCAATATCATAGTTTCTTGACAGTCTGTTTTACTTGATGTTTATTGGCTTTGATGTCAATGATGACAGCCAAAGTATTGTTGCCGTCGATTTTCTTCATTGCAGACTGAGTGGTCAGAGGGAACCTAATGACCGAATAGTAATCCAATTTGTTCCTCCTGGGAGCACTCTTTCTGGGGTTCTTAGGGTGCTTCCTCAGTCTGAGTGTCTTTGGTCTCCTGAAGGTAGGTGTTGTCCTAATTTTCTGCTGCCTCTGACTATGAACTCCCTTCAAAATGGCCTTCTTTGCTTTCAAGGCCTTGGATTTAGCCTCAGTCTTAACAGGGGCAGCTTCCTTCTTTGCCATTGGAACCATCAGGGTATTGAATTTGCTGATCAATGATGATCATAATTCATGGCGGAGCAGGCTCAAAGGGCTGAATAGCCTATTCCAGCTTCTATTTTCTATGTATGGTTCTATGTACATCTTAGCTATTCAGCACTTACAAGAACTCCTCTTTTGAGTTTGTTGGTTGCCTTTTTGGACTATTCGGTTTGATATCGATAATGCATAGAAAAACAAAATTCCTTTTAAAAACAATGAAACACGAGGCTAAAAATATAATCCTTACCTTTCCAGGTCTGCATTTTCCAGCCAAGAGGTTAAAATTCATGCCGATGGAAAAATATCAATCTCTGGCAATCACACCAACGACATAAGCTTTCAGAAAGAGATTTGATGAGTGAAACAAATTAATGCTGGGAAATATGTTAGGTGTTAGTGTCTCAATTTATTTAACATCTGCTGGTTACTCTCTTCCTTTAATGAAGAAACACATCAAGGAACAAGTTATCATGCTCTTTACTATAATGAATAATATTTAGTTCACAATCTTTCTCTACTGAGGCATTCTATTCATTTTGCAGAGTACATACAAAATAATTGATGGGTATGAGTAATTGTATGAAAATAAAATACTTTATTTTGTTTCATAGTTTCCAAGGACAACACAGGTCCTTCTTTTATGTAATCAGTCTCATAGTTATATGTTTTTGCATGATGGAGAGAAAGCAAAGCAAACTGAACAAGGGTGGCAACGAGCAAGAGATAATCAATATTGCTATAGCTACTAAAAGAAAAATATCCTGCTTGCAAACACTCTTTGGAGTTCCTTAATCAAAAGATGGTGCCATCTACTTCACCAATGTTGCAAGTGAAATTAAAGCCCTGATGATAACTGGAGACACCCTGGGAGCAGGTTGTTCCCAGGTGTTTCCCAGTATTTAAATGGTCAATTCAAGGATACAACTTAGACAGTTGGAATTGGGAAGAAGACCACCGTCAACAATGGATTTGAGATATTCAAAGGCTGCATTTCAATTCTCTGATGTCTTGATTCCTTGATATGCTGCAGGTAACCATAAGGAATTGCACGGATATATATTATTTCCCAACAATGAGAGAAAGAAACCTACAACAAAACAAGGCAGTGTGTTTGGAGGATGCCTGGTGGTAAACAGAGCAGGAAGGGCTTTAATAACTAAACTAGTTCAGAGAAGGTCAGTGCTGTTGCACTTTCCTTTTTGTCCTGTTCCAAACTGTCTCTTGAAGCTTACTCCATCACATCACTCCTCACACCAAATTGCCTTGGAGATGCATCCATGTTTCACTTCACATCCTCGTTCATCTTTTCACCACTGCCACTTGCACTAATCCCCATGCAACTTCATAATTCTTCCTGATATCCTCATCAATTGGATGAAAGTAGTCCATTCTGCTCATTCAGAGGTCTTTTATTCCCCTCATTAAAGGAGATGAGAACATGCAATGCAAAGGAGAAAACTGGAGGTGGTGTTCCAAATGATAAATACACAGGGGGACCGGCTTGAAATCGGTGGAATTTTGCCAATTGGAAAGGGGATGACAAGGAGATTCCACCAGCCTGGCGATAGAATTAAATATTGGTGACTCACAAGACACATGGAACTGAAGATCCCTTTATTCCAGTAGTCCAACACAACTTGTACCTTTCAAGTATTAAGTGGCCTCCATATTCTTCCGACCAAAATGTACTATGTCATATTTATCTCCGTTGAATTTTATTTGCCAATTATTTGCCCACTCTGCAAGCTTAATGATGTCCTCTCGCAATTTGCCGAATTCCTCCTCAGTATTGAGTATTCCCACCAGTTTGGTGTTATCCAATGTATTAATATCTCAACCCAGGAGGAGATGTGGGTAATATGCCATGACCTTATGTCACCACTGGGAGTAACAACAAAGGTACCCAATTGAACTCCAAAAGTCAAAAGGAGGGAAATTGGCCAGGAAATGAAGAGGATTTTGAAACTAGGTGTGGTGAATGGAGCGGGCACATTGTTTTCGTTTTGAAAGCCAACAGTAATCAGTAGTCATAGTCATAGAGTCATAGTCATAGAGGTTTACAGCATGGAAACAGGCCCTTAGCTCTGCAATGCCTTTTAGAATCTCAATAATATATCTAAATTCAATATTTATTCTTTGTTCTGGATGGATGAGTTGATTGGGGTATTGTGAAAAGTCAATTATCTTACGACCTCAGATCCTACCCAAAGGTATGGCAGATCCCATTGGTGAGAATCTGAAGGAGAAAAATGGCTTTCTTGGCTCGTGAGCTTTCCCAGTACAGTATCATAAGATTTGGAATGCACAAGGCAAAACCTTATAGACCAAGTCCTGAGGCTCATATCCAACATACAGCAACATTCATGGATGACGTATTCTAAAACACAAACTGGGGCTTGCACAAGTTGGGTTATTTAAGATAGTTTGAGGATATTTGGGCTCAGAGCAAACTCATGGGTACCACACTGGGTTGTCAAAGACAAAGTATTTAGCAATTGACTTTTTAAAATATGATTAGGTATTGGGCAGGATCTTCTGGCCAGCAGAGGGTGTGAACAACGGGAAACTCCATTTACCACGGTGGGAGCAGAAGATCCAATGCTAGCCAATGGTGCGTTGCCTCTGCCGCCTCAAAACACACCATGTGGCGGCAGGGATGTGGGGTTGGAAAATCTCACCCGTTGTTAGTTAGGTGCAGTAGAATCCTGAAGTGCAGACTGCTTTCAAGAAACTTAATCAAACAGTCTGTAATAATCCTGTGCTCATGATACCAGATTTTAGCAAAAATATCTGTTTCAAACTGGTGCCTCAAGAGGTAGTTTTGAGAGCAGTGCTCTCACAAATAGTGGAGGTGGCATAACATCCCATGCTCTACTGACCAGAAAATTGTTATCCAGGGAATAGTGGTATGTTATGGTAGAGAAGGAGCCCATCAAAGTAAAGTTTATTTATTAGTCACAATTAAGGCTTACATTAACACTGCAATGAAGTTACTGTGAAACTCCCCTAGTCGCCACAGTCCGGTGCCTGTTCGGGTCAATACACCCAACCAGCATGTCTATTTCTCCCCACAGTTTCTGTCAGACCTGTTGAGAATTTCCAACATTTTATTGTTTTTATTTCAGTTGTCCAGCACCCACAGTTTTTTACTTTTGTTTGAGGAAAGATATAGCCCCTTTAAAAACATCCCCTTTAAAATAATTGAAGAGAGTTTCCCCAGCCAGCTGAGCATAAAAGGGGTCATTCAAGAGAAGTAGATTCTGAATCAAGCTGGGCACTGAACAGTTGAAAGATGTACTATGTCGGCTTATTTGCAAAAGGAAGGAGGATCGCAGATGGTTGATCTCTGTCCAATTACTAATTTTCTACCAAAAGCACTGTCACTAAAATGCTAATGGAAGGAATTCCTCCTGATGCAAGTGGCATTACCTACCCAATTAAACATTAATAATCAGGGTTCCCTTGTGTTCAGGATAGCACCATATTGAAGCACTTCTACGAAAAATGATTTGTATAAGGTTCAAGCATTAACAAAATATTTAACTTGTTAATGTTTGTTTCAAAATTAATCAAGTTGCTGTGCTGCATTTCTGCAACCATGAGGTAACCTCGGCGAACGTGTATCTCACCTGTTCAGAAGTTATATTGGAAGAATGAGAGGAAAACGGAGTTGAACTCAATATCAGAAAAATAGGGTAATGGTGAAGCAAATCCAAATTCATAAAGTGACACGCGAAGTTGAGAAATCCCGAAGCCTGTTTAGAAAGGGAAGTGTTCTGTATACCATAATTACCAAATTGATACTGCACTTTGATAAAGATCAAGTTCAGCAGTTATTTTTCAGTGATACTGCAAACCGATGCAAGTGAGGTTGGAGTGGCAGAATAGTAAACATATGATTACTAACTGTGCATTACAAATCTTTTTTAAAAAAGCTGATGTCACTGCATGCAATCTACATAATAATAAATATCCTGGGATTCTCCAGGCCTACTAGCTTCAATCGCGAATCGCAATGGCCGGAGAATCGGAAGTTAGTGGAAAAACGAATTGACACTGGGTGCCAACCCAGGCCCCCTGCCCCCCAAACCCCCACTCAGGCCCCATTCTTCCTCAGACCTCCACAAAGACCCGTTCCTTCCCAGACTCCCTACTCAGCCCCCGTTCCCTCTCAGCCCCCCTTCAGACCCCCATTCAGTTAGAAGGGGCAGTAAAGCCACAACACCGCTATCCCGACGGAAAGTGGCGAGGTTCACCCCTTGCCCCCAGCCCGAACCCACCCAACCCCCAGGATCCTCAAGGGACCTGTCCTCTGCAGCCTGGCAGCAGCAGAGGGGGAAATAGCTCCTGGACCTAGCTCCTTAAGCCCTCTCGGGCCCAAGACACGAGGCCAGGGTGTGAGTGCCTGGGAACCAGGGGGCCTGAGTGGATGGGATTGGGGGCGGTGAAGAGAGAGAGCAGGGTGGTGAGTCAGGTCAGAAACTAGAAGCAGGAGTAGGCTATTAAGCCCTTCGAGCCTGCTCTGCCATTCATCATGATCCGGCTTTGTGGTATGATGGGGGGTTACCTGTTATTCTTTTTTGGGGTGGAAAGGATGCCCATCTTTGGTGAGGGGTTAGTGTGGGGGCCACCATTCATGTTTTATGGGATGGGGGCTTGTCTCTGAGTGCGGAGATTGGGTCTCCCTTTAAAAATGGCAGCCCAGTCTCGGAACAACAGGGCTGGCCAGCGGGTTGTCCACTGTGAATAAATTTACATCTCTCAGGTCAGAGAATCCCAGCTAATAGATGCTGCTAATGCCAGCAGGAAACCCTCCAGGTCTCCCGCCGGTGTGGGCACTTAGTCCCAATTTGGGAGAATTTTGGTCACAGAATATTGACTTATGATTCACATTGTCAGCATGTATGTTAGATTGTAAACTGTCTCTACACTGCTGCATAAGATCCTGAAACATGGAAAACTAATAATATTAAACAATTTCTCTTGTAACACAGTTGATTAAATTACAGTAATATTTGGATGTTCCTCATTTCTTCTCAGGATAGAAATTTGTAAAACGATTGTCAACATGCACTTGATCTTTTAAAACCTCCATGTGTCAGAAGCACAATTTTTCTTTATGACAGGGTAAAAGTTTGGACACCTATAAAGCAACTTTTGATGAGATATGTTATAAGGCTTGTTCCCACAGTTACTGACCTGACACAGAAGTCATAGGATGCAGCACATTGGAGCAGATAATTAACCATATCGAGTCCACAACAAATCTTATCTGGACCACCCATCATCTACTTCACCTCAGAAAATCACTGCCATAGTTCCTCAAGACAGCGTCCTCCGCCCAACCATCCTCAGTTGTTTCAGCAATGAACTTTCCACCATCATATCAGAAGTGGGGAAGCTGACTGATGATTACACGGTGTTCAGTTCCATTCGCAGCTCCTCAGATAATGAAGTATCCCGTGCCTGCATGCAGTAAGATCTGGATAACATCCAGGTTTAGGCTGGTAAGTAGCAAGTAACATTCGTGCTGCACAAATGATGGCAATGACCATCCCCAAAAAGAAAGAATATAACCATTCCCCTTGATATTCAACATCACTGCCATAACTGAATCCTCACCATCAACATTCTGCAACTCACCACTGGCAAGAAAGTTAAATTAAACAGCCACATATGTACTGTGGCTACAAGAGCAGGTCAGAGGCTGGGTATTCTGCAGTGAGTGACTGACTTCCTGACTCCCCAAAATGACCATCTACAAGACACAAGTTAGAACCATAATGGAATATTCTCCACTAACTTAGATAAATACAATTCCAAAAGTCTAGAAGCTGGACACATCAAGTACATAACTGACTGGTTGAACAGCAGTCCATCCACCACCTTAAACATCCATTCCCTCCATGTAGCTGCAAAAGTGTGCACCACCTACAAGATGCATTACAGCAACTCACCGAGGCTTCTGCCAGAACAATGCCCAAACTGTGACCTCCACCACCAAGGAGGAAAAAAGCAGCAGGAAAACGAGAACATCACAACCCACAAGTTTCCCCTCCAGTCACAAACCATCCTGATTGGAAAGGTATATTCTTCCATCATCGCTGGGTCAACATTTAGGAACATCTAGCCAGCAACTACCTTCACCACATAGACTGCAGTGATTCACAAAGGCAACTCATCACAAACTTCTCAATGGCAATTAGCAATGGGCAATAAACACAGGCCTTGACAGTAATGCTTGCATTCCATGATGTAGAATGTATAGCACAGAAACAGTTCATTTGGTCCAACCAATCCATGTCAGTTTATGTGCCCCGATTGAGCCCTCTCTCATCTTTTCTCTTCATGACCATCTATTTCTTCTCCCTTGAATAGCTTCCCTTAAATATATCTATAATATTTACTTCAACCACTCCCTATGGTACCATGTTTCATGTTCATACCACTCTTTGGATAAAGAGGTTTCTTCTGAATTCCCTATTGGATATTGAGCAACATGGTGGCACAGTAGTTAGCGCTACTGTGTCAGGGACACGGGTCGATTCTGGCTTTGGGTGACTGTGTGAGGAGTTTGCATGTTTTCCCAGTGTCTGAGCGGGTTTCCCCTGGGTGCTCTGGGCCTGGATGCTTTTTTAATGGTGACTTCATGGGACAAATGGCCTCCTTCTGCACAGTAGGGATTCTATGGTTCAATATATGATATCAAGGTACTATATGTTTGTTTGAATGAATACATAAGTAAAAGATATGAACAGCACTTTCATTCCTCCCACAATGTCAACTGAAGCTGCAATTTAAAATTCCTAAATAGTAGAAGCAGTGCTGTGAAAGGACGAAGTGCATGCATCTTAGAACATCAAGTTTCCCACACTTATGGCTGAGCCATTTAAAATGAAAAACTCAAGAGGAATGTTTCCTGCACAACAACATTATTAACATCTTGATCAATTGGGCCAGTGGGCTGACGAATGGCAGATGGAGTTTAATTTAGAGAAATGTGAGGTGATGCATTTTGGTAGATTGAATTTTGGTAGGGTAGGACTTACTCAGTTAATGGTAGGGCATTGGGGAGAGTTACAGAACAAAGAGATCTAGGGGTACATGTTCATAGCTCCTTGAAAGTGGAGTCACAGGTGGACAGAGTGGTGAAGAAGGCATTCGGCATGCTTGGTTTCATCGGTCAGAACATTGAATACAGGAATTGAGATGTCTTGTTGAAGGTGTACAAGACACTTGGAATACTGTGTGCAGTTCTGGTCACCCTATTATGGAAAGGATATTATTAAATTAGAAAGAGTGCAGAAAAGGTTTACTAGAATGCTACCGGTTTGGGTTACAAGGAGAGGCTGGATAGACTGGGACTTTTTTCTCTGGAGCGTAGGAGGCTGAGGGGCGATCTTGTAGAGGTCTATAAAATAATGAGGGGCTCAGATCAGCTAGATAGTCAATATCTTTTCCCAAAAGCAGGGGAGTCTAAAACTAGAGGACATAGGTTTAAGGTGAGAGAGGAGAGACACAAAAGTGTCCAGAGGGGCAATTTTTTCACACAGAGGGTGGTGAGTGTCTGGAACAAGCTGCCAGAGGTAGTAGTAGAGGCGGGTACAGTGTTGTCTTTTAAAAAGCATTTAGATAGTTACATGGGTAAGATGGGTAGAGAGGGATATGGGCCAAATGCAGGCAATTGGGATTAGCTTAGGGGTTTAAGAAAAAAAGGGTGGCATGGACAAGTTGGGCCGAAGGGCCTGTTTCCATGCTGTGAACCTCTATGACTCTATAACATTGCACATTAGTGCAGTACTGCAGGTGCATTTGGATTATACAACCATTAACCTAAAGTTGAAGAGCTCCACTTGTGTAATTAAACAAAGTTGGTCAACAAAAGAGCTGAAAGGCAGCGTAGAAGAAAGGCTAAAGGTGTTGTGGAGAGGGTGTAACTTTAAAGTTAGACCTAGGCCATTGGGTGATGTCCAGAAGTATTTCTTTACATAAATGGTTTCTGGAAGTCTGGAATTCTGCTCCTCCAAAAGCTAAGGTCATCAATTTGAAAATGTCACAACTAAGTGATAGAATTGCTGTGCAAGGATGTTAACAGATCTCAAACCAAGGCAGATACAAGAGTCTTGGATGCAGATCAGCCCTGATTTAACTGAATGACAACGTGGACTCAAATGCTGAATGGCTTATTTCTGTTCCTATGGGTTATCATTTATGCATGACTTCTCAGAGATTCAATCTGACAGAATTTGCTCAATGCAAAATAGCGCAAGAAAGAAAATGTTACAGAACATCAAAAACACAGCATAGCCTCCCATCAAGAGAAATCTTTGCTTTCTGGACTCATTAAAATAATTGGAACATTTTTTCAAGAAAATACCTGCACCTGTGGGAAATAAAAGCTATTTTAAAAAGCTGTGCAGCATCCATTATGGTTGAGAAATTTTGCCATTAGTTTCTTCAAAACCTAAAAAAAAAAGTATTTCTATTCGACTCTATATTTACAAGCACACTCCCCAAATCAGATAATCACCTTTACCCCATTCAAAACTGCCAGCATGACTTTCCATCTTAAAAACTTCACTCATGATCCTACTATATTGTCAAGCTATCACTCAATCTCTAACCAGTGTTTTCTCACATATGTACATACAAATTGGGAGAAGGAGTAGGTGACTCATCCCCTCGTGCCTTCTCTGTTATTCAATAAGATCATGGCTGATTTGACATTCCTGCCTACCCCAAAAACCTTTCACTCCCTTGTGAATGAAGAATCTACCCATATCTGCCATAAAAATATTCAAAGGGCGAGATTCTCCGGCCTCCATCCACGTGTTTCTCGGTGGTGGAAGGCGACGTGTCATTCTTTAGCATTGGGTTTCCTGGTCAATGGGATTTTCCACTGAAGACACCACACACTGCCGGGAAACCCGTATGTGGTGAGGTGCTAGGCGGAACCAGAGAATCCTGCTGGCATGAACAACTGGAGAATTCAGAACTTTTATTCATTCATGGGACATGGGCATCGCTGGCTGGCCAACATTTGTTGTCCATCCCTAGTTGCTCTTGGACGGCAGTTTAGAGTTAACCACATGGCTGTGGCTCTGGAGTCACATGTAGGCCAGACCAGCTAAGGACAGCAGATTTCCTTCCCTCAAGGACTTTAGTGAAACAGGTGAGTTTTTCAGACCAGGTGCCGTCTCACTAATGCCCTATACAACTGAAGCATGACATTCCTACTTTTGTAATCAATTCTTTTCACAATAAACATAAACATTTTATTCTCCCAATTACTTGCTGTATCTGTATACCAGCCTTTTGTGATTCATGTACTCGGACACCCAGATCCCTCTGCACCTTTATGCAATCTTTCACTACTTAGATAACAATTTACATCCCATCCCATGCGGATGTGAAGACCGCGCTGGACAAAATATACACCACCACAAGTAGCCTTGAGACAAAACATCCCGAGGCCTTGTTCTCGTGGCTGGGACTTCAATCAGGCCAAGCTCAAGAGCGTGCTACCAAGATACCGCAAACACGCCTCCTGTTCCACCAGAGGCCCAAAGTTTCTAGACCACTGCTACGCAAATATCAAACATGCCTACCATTCTAGCACCCGTCTACACTTTGGTAAATCAGACAGGTGTGCAACTGCTCCCGGCTTACAAGCAACAATTTAAATAGGAGAATCCTTTAAAGAAAGTCGTGCAATGTCGGTCTGAGGAATCAGATGATCTCCTTCAGGACTGCTTAGAGTCAGTGAACTGGTCAGTATTTAAAAACCCTACAGCCAGCCTGAATGAGTACACCACTACAGTAAATGACTTCATTAGTAAGTGCAGTAAGAAGTCTCACAACGCCCAGTTAAAGTCCAACAGGTTAATTTGGTATCACGAGCTTTCGGAGGAGAGTTGGGTTCACAAACAGAGCACTTATAGACAGACTCAATTGCAAGATAATGGTTGGAATGCGAGTCTTTACAGGTAATCAAGTCTTTACAGGTTCAGACAATGTGAGTGGAGAGAGGGATAATCACAGGTTAAAGAGGTGTGAATTGTCTCAAGCAAGGACAGGATTTTGCAAGCCCAGGCCAAATGGTGGGGGTTACAGGTAGTGTGACATGAACCCAAGATCCCGGTTGAGGCTGTCCTCATGTGTGCGGAACTTGGCTATCAGTCTCTGCTCAGCGATTCTGCGTTGTCGTGTGTCTTGAAGAACAGCTATCTCATTGCCATCTATTGAAAGTCATCCCTCAAGCCAGTGTTGTTGCAATAGTAATCCAGCTCAGTACGGAGGAGTTCCAGAGAGGAACCGCAGGTTCAGGCATTTGGTGTATGTGTTTGGCTGAGGAGCCAATGGTGTGAAGCTACCATCTGTGGGATTATGACTGAATGCCTCTAAGTCAGAATCCCACCTAAAAGTTCTATGACCGAGCCAGTTCTGTATTCATCGAGCCAGCCTACCCCGAAACCCATGTGATTTTAGTTTTTGTACCAGACTGCCATGTGGGACTTTGTCAAACACCTTAGTAAAGTCCATATAAACTAGATCCACAGCCCTTCCATCATCAATGATCTTTGTCATCTCTTCAAAAAACTCAATCAATTTGGTGAGACATGACCTTCCCCGTACAAAACTATGCTGCCTGTCACTAACTAATATTATTACGAATATTTCACATCTGTCTTCACCCATGAGAATGAGGTGGTAGTTGGTAGTTGTGAAACCTGCAGTCCATGTGCTGTGGGTTGACCCCACAACGCTGTTAGGGAGGGAATTCCAGGATTTTGACCCAGCGACTGCAAGGAATAGCGAGATATTTCCAAGTCAGGATGGTGAGTGGCTTGAAAGGGAATTTGCAGGTGGTAGTGTCCCCATGTATCTGCTGATAATGTGACATAAATCCAACATCCCGGTTTAGGCCGTCCTCATGTGTGCGGAACAGGTGAGCAGGACCTGAGAGGTCCAGCCTTCAGGAGAACAGTGACCACGACACCACACAACCCTGCCACAGCAGGCCTAAACCGGGATGTTGGATTTATGTCACATTATCAGTAACCCCCACAGCTTGCCTCCTGGGCTTGCAGAATCTCACTAGCTGTTCTGTCTGGAGACAATACACATCTCTTTAACCTGTGTTTAATGTTCCCTCCACCCACATTGTCTGTACCTTTAAGACCTGGCTGGTTGTAGGATTCGCATTCTAATCAGTATTCTGCAACTTGATTTTGTCTGTTTGCAATGTTTAAGAGCAGATTTCCATTCCATCTGACGAAGGAGCAGTGCTCCGAAAGCTTATGGTATTTGCTACCAAATAAACCTATTGGACTTTAACCTGGTGTTGTGAGACTTCTTACTGTGAACACCACTGGTCACAGACCTCCAGCCGGAAAAAGACCCTTTGACCGCTACACTCTGTCGCCTATGGCCAAGCCAGTTCTCCACCCATCTCGCCACTTCTCCTTGTATCCCATGAGCCTTAACCTTCTTAACCAACCTGCCATGAGGGACTTTGTCAAATGCCTTACTGAAATCCATATAGACGACATCCACGGCCCTTCCTTCATCAAACGTTTTTGTCATTCCCTCAAAAAGCTCCACCAAATTTGTAAGGCACGACCTCCCTCTTACAAAACCATGCTGTCTGTCACTAATGAGATTGTTCCGTTCTAAATGCGCATACATCCTGTCTCTGAGAATCCTCTCCAACAACTTCCCTACCACGGACGTCAAGCTCACTGGCCTATAATTACCCGGGTTATCCCTGCTACCCTTCTTAAATAATGGTACCACATTCGCTATCCTCCAATCCTCAGGGACCTCACCTGTGTCCAATGAAGAGACAAAGATTTCCGTCAGAGGCCCAGCAATTACATCTCTTGTCTCCCTGAGCAGTCTAGGATAGATGCCATCAGGCCCTGGGGATTTGTCAGTTTTAATGTTACCGAAAAAACTTAACATTTCCTCCCTTGTAATGGAGATTCTCTCTAACGGGTCAACACCTCCCTCTGAGACACTCCTGGTCAACAAGTCCCTCTCCTTTGTGAATACCGACGCAAAATATTCATTTAGGATCTCCCCTATTCCCTTGTGTTCTAAGCATAATTCCCCTCCTTTGTCCCCGAGAGGTCCGACTTTTTCCCTGACAACTCTTTTGTTCCTAACATATGAATAAAATGCCTTAGGATTCTCCTTAATCCTGTCAGCCAAGAACGTTTCGTGACCTCTTTTTGCCCTTCTAACTCCCCGTTTGAGTTCTTAACTTTTTTAGTTAACTACAAATGATGGTCTCTCCCTTTGGAATTTTTCTTTCTCTCCAAGTTACTTTCACATGTTGCTCTGACAGATGCACTTTTACCATTTTTGCAGTCCCTCCAATCACTTCTAAACCCACTCGTAGCATGAGACCTCCTGGGTACCTACCAATGACATCCTGTATAATACTGTAATTCATTGTTTTAATTTTGTTTGAGAATGGATATATTTCAAAGTCTGATCTTATTGGAAACTGCCCAAATAATAAAATGTGAAATATATTATTGGCTTCGTTGCACTGATGATCTTTCAAACAGAAATGAAATTTTAAAAGTTGCATGAGTTTAATAGTTGCACAGACGTCCTTTGTAATGGCCTCCAGTACACATCAATATAGACACACACAAAGAAGAACTAACTACACAGAAACTGGAAAATATAAAGAAGGAACAGTATAATTTAACTTTTATTTAACCTATATTAACAATAGATATTTCCTTTCGTTCAAACACTTGGAAAAGTATGGACTAATAAATGAAATAGCACTGATTCATTAAAGCCAACTCATGTTCAAGTTCTTTGATAAAGTGATGGAGAGGATTGATGAGAGTATGCAGTTTATCTGCATTTGGAATTTCAAAAAGCATTCAACAAAAAACAACAACAGACGTGAGTAAAATTAAAGCTCCTATTACAGGGGCATTGACAGGATGAATATGAACTTGGTCAAGGGGTAGAAAGCAGAATTATGGTCAGCAGTTGAAACTAAATGATGCAGGAACAGATAGTCCTGGAGGTGCATAGTTGGACAATTGAGAAGGATATTTAAAACAGTATTTGGTATTCTCGGTTTCATTAATAGAGGCAGAGAATGCTCGACTTGGATTTCCTCACGGCCAATTGACTCTAGGTCTCATTCTGGCCTTTGTCCATATTTGGGCAGGAGGACTAGTAACATGGTGGGAGCAGACATCGGAAGAGGAGTCCGATGGCTTCCTGCCATCATGGAATATTACTATCAAAGGGACCTCACTGGCCCAAAATATGTCCAAAATATGTCACTGGGTGAGCACTAAACCTCTGGCCTTGCTGTTGGCCCCTGACCCATCGCTGCACCTCTCACCTTCACTAATCTGTGTTCTGAGTCCCTCCGCAATCCTGGGCAGGCATTGTGGATGGGTGCTATACCAGCAGCAGCCACCGTGCCTCCCCATCCCCACAACAGTGGCATTGTCAAGCCATACACAACTGCTGGCCACTGATTAGCCAACAATTCTTGGGTGGCAAATCATTATTTTATCAACCAGAAATCATCTAGAACTTATCTAAAACTCAATGATTTCCTCGTGATATTGGGTCACCTTGATATAGCCAACTAAGCTTCCAGTAGAATGCATTTGTTATTTCATTGTGCATTATCATAAATTATGAATCCCATCCTGCCATTATGGCATTCAATAATCCTTCTACATCTAGAGACAATTATATAAGATATTGAGGACCCTCAGGTGCCTCATTAATCTCCAAAGGAGGAATAGAATATAAAGAGTACTGTACTTTACTTCCTGATTGGTGAATATCTATGCATTAATTTATACTTCATATATTTTAATGAATTGCACTTTAAATCTTTAAAAATGTATGCTGAAAGTATTACCCTGTATCCCATTGGTAAATGCAACTCCCAACATTTTTGATTAACCGGCACCACCTTGAGCGTGCCAGATACCAAAAAAAAATATTGTATTGTGAATTAGCGGTTTTTAAACAGTGGATTGAAGGAAATACAAGAAAGACTGGTCATTTAACCTTTCTGCTTTATGAATTATCTATCAATTGCATATTAATACCTAGCTCATGATTTGGTGACCGGGACACTCAATTAATGATCCTTAAGAGACACAATGACACAGCAAGTAACTCTAATTAATTGTTAGTCATTTCCAGATATCTTGCTATCCTTACAGTTTGTTTCATGCAATTTCAGAGTTCATGACTCTGCATAAATATGTTTAATATTGTGATGATACTGTGCCTTTAAGAAATGGACTTATATCATGTTCCTTGTATGGGGTATGTTTCAAATTCAGCTCTGTTTTACATGGTGCCAATTTGTCTGGGCACCAGGCAGCTCAAATGCTGAGAATGCAGGATAATTATTGATTTTAGCTAATGGTGTGTTTGTCTTTACAGAATTAATACATTTGTATTTACTTAGGTTTTCCTTGGGATTTCAGAGTAGGGTTTTGTTTGGATTGATTAACAAAGTCATGTGTTAACGGGCGGTGCTAAACCTGCAGGAGAGACAGTGTTTTAGAACAGTCAATTTCTGCCTGGTTCTGAAAGGAGTAATACGTGTCTCTCTGTCTCGTTCTCCGCAGAAGTGCTCTGAGAACTCGAGAGTGGCAATCTAATTACAAGCACATAAGCTGTTTGCCAACTGATTTTGAAGAGGGGTTTTAAGTCTGTCAGAAGGAATATTGCTTGAATTGGAACTTAGGGATATGTTAGTAGTTAAAAAATGTATCTCGTCATGCTTAAGCATTGTTCAAATGTTAAATGCTAGCTGATTCATTTGTTCCAGTTAAACTGTGTTGTTACATAAAGTTTGTTTTGAAAGAAGCTTCCCAGTTTGTCAGTAGAATCACGCCTGGAGTGAAACATTAGGGTCGAGATTCTCCAGTCTCCCAGATGTGTGTTTCCCACCAGTGGGAGGTGGCACATTGTTTGCTAGCACATTATCGAACAGGCGAGAAATTGCAGAGCTCTGAAATTCAGAGGAATCTTCATATCCGACTGTATGAATCACAAACAGCTAAGATACAGGTACAGCAAGTAATTAGAAAAGCTAATAGGATGTCATATTGTTAATGGCAAGGGGAATTGAGTACAAAAGTAGGAAGGTTATTCTTCAGCTGCACAGGACACTGGTGAGACCATGTCTGAAGTATTTAAATGGTATTGGTCTCCTTATTTAAAAGGTGCGTGCAAATACATTAGCAGTTCAGAGAAAGTTTACTGCATTGATACCAGTAATGGATGGTTGTCTTACAAGGAAAGATTGGACAGGCTAGGCCTATGTTCAATGAGTTTAGAATGGCAAAAGGCGATTGATTGAAACATAAGGTTCTGAAAGGTCCTGACAGCGTGAACATGAAGAGGATGTTTCCTTTTGTGGGAGAATCTAGAACGAGGGGTCACTGTTTAAAATTAAGGGGTCACTCATTTAAGACACAGATGAGAAGAATTCTTTTCCTCTGAATTCCTCTGGAATTCTCTTTCTCGAAAGGCAGTGGAAGCAGAATCTTCAAATATTTTTGAGGCAGATTCTATGTGGATTCTCCATAAACAAGGGTGCGAAAGGCTTTTGGGGGTAGGCAGGAATGTGGGGTTGAGGTTGCAATCAGACCACCATAATCTTATTGAATGCTGGAGCAAGCCCGAGGGGATGAGTCACTTACTTCTGCTCCTAATTCATATGTCTGCATAACATTCTTACTCAATTGTAAGCATTTTAATTTCTAATAACTTCCTTTTTTATTATACTGTTGATCAATGAAATCCCTATTCTCCAATGGCTTATTTTAATTTAACAGAAATCTAAAGTTACACGACTATCCAAATCACCTCACAATATTTAGCAGGCAGAAAGCAGACACTGTTATAAACCATTAAAACATAAAATAATTTATTAGTTTATTCCTGCGCAATGTTTTTTGTTGCTTCATGCTCAATTGCATTCATCAAAAGTTAATTATGAAATTAACAAAATGACCAATGTATTCAGCAAAACCGCCACTCACTTATGGACATTCACTTATCGCAGACACATTTAATCACAATGTACAAAAAGTCTGTATCAGACCACCAACTTAAACCTACAGTATGCCAAATTGCTTTTGCTGCCACCAGAATCTTCTGTTTAAATAAATGATGGTATTAAATAATAAGCTAATTCTCTGTCACAAACATTAACTATTAGAATATATAAGGCAGAATTTAATGTTTGCGTTTGGATCTTCCACCACTGACGGGAGCCCCACATTGCCCCCATTGGTATTCCTGCAGCTGTGAAGTATTATTTCATGTTAAATACTTTCTGCTAGTTCTGAGCTAGTTTGAATTTTACGAAATTTAATTGATCGCTATACCTCATAGCTGTTAGATTTATAATAATAATACTTATTATTTAATAACATTCTTACTCAATTGTAAGCATTTTAATTTCTAATAACTTCCTTTTTTTTATACTGTTGTTCAATGAAATCCCTATTCTCCAATGGCTTATTATAATTTAACAGAAATCTAAAGTTACATGACTATCCAAATCACCTCACAATATTTAGCAGGCAGAAAGCAGACTACTGTTATAAACCATTAAAACATAAAATAATTTATTAGTTTATTCCTGCGCAATATTTTTTGTTGCTTCATGCTCCATTAAGTGCCCATCAAGTTGCCCTACTTTAAGGGCCCCGGGAAGGATATCCTAGCTGCCCCCCCACCCCGCCCCACCAAGCAAAAATTGCTGGCCAATCAGAGGCCAACAACTCTCCACTGCCGTCAGCGCCACCAGGGTACTGGCAGTTGCCAGCAATCACCCATCAAGAGACCCAGGATGAATGAGAGACTCCAGGCCAAAGGTGAAGGCTGGATGGGGGCTGGAGGCAAGGGTAAGAGGGTGGCTTTCAACAGGCCACCTCCTTTCCAGTGCCAGGTTCCTCAATCAGGCACTGAATCCCTCTAATTGGCCATTTAAGGGCCTCAATTAGCATCCAAAGGGAAGGCAGTCTGAGCCTTTTCATCCCAAACTTAAGTTAAGCAAAGTTTATTTATTAGTCACAAGTAGGCTTACATTAACACTGCAATGAAGTTACAGTCTTTTGTCACCATTCTCCGGGGCCTGTTTGGGTGCACTTAGAGAGAATTTAGCAGAGGGAGGAAGGCAATAGATCCCTGCCCTGCAACTGGATTAAATGTCCCCGGCTCCAAATTCGCTGCCGGGGGTGGCATTCAATTCCACCTTTAAACTTTGAATATATTGATGGAAAATATATTTTGTAAATTACAACATGCCCACATTGAAAACCTTTAAAGATTGATGGAACAGTGGGAACCCTCTGATTGTGGTTTGTCATAAAACACTAAATTATCCCATTTTACCAAGCTGAATCCTGGACAGTCCGAACAGAACATAACCACTGCATTGCCCTTTGAATTGTTTGCAGATTTGATGGAGACCTGCTTCCTAGGTGGTTCTTCCCTAGGTCAGTAATGTATAACACACAAATCATTTGATAAATTGTACTGTCTGAACTCACCTAACTAAATCAGCGCAATCTGATGATTCAGCGCTTCTCTGGGAGTCAGCTAGATGTCAGCTATCACTGATCACAACGATTAGAACATATATGGACATCATGCTGTCATTTGAAGCCAATTTATGGCACAGTACTACATTGATTAACCTTGCACAGTTCAAAGGTATGATCGCAAAATTAAACCATGATTTTTCTTTAATGAAACACAGAAACAAATTATGTAAGCAGCAATGTGGACATCCCGCATAACAGATATTGTTTTGTTTTGAAATGAAGTTAAAGCTTGAACATGCAACTAAGAAGTTGGTGCAACATTGTTTTCAGATCTCAAAAGAGAATCAAACTCACCATTTATAGTCTCTTTCAACGGGATCAGGTAACCACTGCAATTCAAGTTCAGTGATTTTTGACACTTTTGTCACAATAATTAGATTTCAACTTCCTCACAACTTCTGAAAGCATGTCATACTTTATTATTGTTCAGGTATCAATGTACTGCTTAAATTCTTGCCTCTGACTGCTCCTTTTCCTTAAGGATGAGGAATGAGAAATAAAAGGAGAAACTTTAAAAATACCACAGGATAAGATTTATTATGATCAGCATTGGCCTGAAAAGCAAAGAAGTTGGGAGGGGAAGAATTATCTACCCTAAAGGATTGATGGTGTTTTGTAAGTCTACTGATTTTTTTTGAGGATGCAACTGAATAACTTGATTGAAGCTATTAAGTGTGCATAATAGTATAAGTTGCCCATGGTCAGCATGCATCAAAAAAATTAAGAGGTATGCGATGAACTGCAAAATTCAAAGCAAGTATCGAGCATATGGCATGGTGAAAACTCCTCAATACAGCAGGACAAAATCTCTCGATTCTCTGATACACATCAACAAGAAGCATTTATCTAGGAATTTTGGAGAATCTGTCCTATTATATGTATTTGATAAGTTCTGCACAAGAAATCAAATTCCCATTGAAGCCACCCTATGCCACCGAGAAACCTGCAATCAACATGCTCCTTAAATTCAAACCTCTTGTGCACCCTGTACTGTTTTTGCCCTGCCATTAGTAGCAGTGCCTAAACTACCAAATTCCCTCCCTAACTGTAGAAGAGAGATATTCCTTTAAGGAGCTCAACATACAGACAAAGCAGGTGCCTGGATGTCATGTGACCTGGAGCCACGGTCTCTCTCTGCATTGTAGTATCCTAGATAACAGGATATGTCTGGAGATTGCACTGCTGATTTGGCTGTAAATAAATCCCACCAGAGATTCCCCAAGCAAATGGAATATTTCTACCCAAGTTGTGTTACACATAGATACCACAAGGATATCACTACATGGTATATAGTGGTGATTATTCTCTCTGAAGTGGAAAAGCAGAACAAAGGATACAAGTTTGAAGACCAAGGGAAATGACAGCTTACAAGGTTAAAAAGCACTCCAGAAGCACTTGTGGTACAAAAAAAAAGACAAAAATAAGCACCAAAAATGGAAGAGACAGGGCTCACTTACTTCACAAACTGTGAGTATCTTTGGGCTGAGTAAGTCCAGGTAAGCAGCCAATTGTCTCATGATCGCATTACTTAAAGTAAGGGGCAGTTAGAACAGAATTGAGGGTATGGAATTAAAAATAAACCAAAAAATAGAAACAGCAGATCAAATACAGTGCGGAGAGCACACAAGGAGAGCACAAGGTAAATTATAAGGCAAAAGAAAAAACAATGCACAAAAGGACCCTGTTGAAAGCACAAAAAGAACATTCTACCATGTCAATAGTGTCTGAAAAGGCAAAAGAATAGCAGAAGAATACTCTCGTATATCAATAGTGTCTGAAAAAGATTAAAGACCAGCACAAAGATAGATACCAAACAACGTCCAGCACGAGCTGGAAGGTCATCAATGTCCGATCAGAATTCAAACTTTTTAAACAAAGGATCCTCATTGACTGAGCACTTGCAGAACCGGATAAATACTGATAGTGATGGGTAATAAGGGGTTACACAGAGTTTTCTGAAGAGGATAAGCAAGATCCCACAAAGGTATGGAAGTAGCTAGAGGATCAGCATCAGTTAAGAGTAACTTTAAGGATTCATCGCATATAACTGATTTCCTACAACAGCCATAGGAATCAACAGGACAACTCATCAACGAATGCTATAGCAGGGGCAATGAATGCCACTAAATTGGTGTTTTAGAGATTGAATTGCCAGAGCAAATAATAGAGTTGGTGATTGTCTCAATACCTAACAAAATGTTCCAAAAAGACCTCTTGGAAAAAAAAAGATCACAGCATTGACTCGCTGCTAGAAGATGGCAGGAAGTATGAAGCTATTGTTACTAGAAAACAGCATCTGCAAGCACACTAGGTGCAGCTAAAACAGTATCGGCACAATAGGGAGGCCATAAAAAGCAAGCAAGCTCTGTGTAAGTGCAGTTTGTTGCATCCCCATGAAGCTGCCCTGCATTCCAAGATCTGCACAAGGCATGCAGTGCACAAGGTCAGTGGGCCCGTCTGTGCAAGAAATCTGGCTCCAGAGACTCAGTCAGAGAGTACAATAGGACACAAACAAAAGAGAGGCACAGCAGCAAGGACAGTGTCAGAGATTTGTGCAAATACCAGCTGATACACTAAGTTCACTGCAAGACAGACCCTAGTCGAGACCCAGAGTGGAAATGCTTTTGACAAGACGACGAACAGACTTTCCATGTTGTGATTGGAACACATCGCATGAATAAAGTCAGACCTGGAACCTTTTGCCACCATCAATGTCATAGCCCCCAAAAAAGTTGGCAAACGCAAGACCAATATTGACACAGGAGCTAGCACAAATATCCTGCCAATCCCAATCCTGAAAAAACATGTACCTGGATCGTTGAAAATCAATAGCATAATCAACACTTGCTAAATTGACTGCATAAAATAGGTCTCCAATTCCTTGCATTGGAACACTAATAGTGCAATGTAGCCACAGCAATTTGGTGTGGAAACCACAAATATTTTACCTGGTACACACGTGCAGACCAGTGGTGGCAGGACTAGCAGCATGTACTGATCTTAACATTGCAACTTTCCACAAAATCACCAACGAACCAGTGGCAGCAAAAGAGACTAAGAACACTCACATTAAGTCAGTCCAGGAGCTATATTGGCGGTTTCAAAGGTGATGCTGAACTGCACCTCGGAGAAGACACAATTCCATCAATCGACCCTCCTAGAAAGTAGCAGCAACCATATCCAAGAAAAGCTTAATGGGAGCTGGATGACATGGATTACAATGGAATCATCCGCCATGTGCATCGTGGAAAGGACTGATGTGGTTCAATTATGTATGTTCTAATTGTATGGCACAATCATGGTATGTCTAAACACAAACCATCTAAACATCTGCTGAAAGAGATGCCCACACCAGATTCCAACACTGAAGGAACTGAATCCCAGGTTTATAGGAGCTGAATTCTTCTCTAAGCTGGAAGCCAAACATAGGTATTGATCAGTCCATTTAGTTAAGGAATCTCAGGAAGCCACCACATTCTGAAGATAATGCTTCCAGAGTCTACCTTTTAGCCTGTCAGTCAAGACCTATTCAGGCAGCATATGTACAGAATCACAGAAAGCATTCCTGGATGCATATGCATCACTGATGGTTTTGCCCATCAGTCATATTAAAGTTGAGCACAATTAAAATCCTCACTCACTGATGACAGCAGCTCGCCATGAGGAGCTTGGCTTTAACAGCAGGAAGTGCCAGGTGAGTCAGATCAATTTCTTTTGTTCTATCTATTTATATTGCAAAATCCGTCCTGGTTCAGACAAAGTCAAAGATGTCAGATATATGCCTACCCATGGAGAGTGATGGCCTATTAATATTATCACTAGACTATTCATTCAGAAACTCAGCTAATGTTCTGGGGGTCCGGGTTCAAATCTCGCCAGGGCAAATGGTGGAATTTGAATTCAATTTTTTAAAAATGTGGAATTAAGAATCTTCAATGACCATGAAACCATTGTCGATTGTCGGAAAAACCCATCTGGTTCACTAATGTCCTTTAAGGAAGGAAATCTGCCATCCTCACCTGGTCTGGCCCACATGTGACTCCAGAGCCACAGCAATGTGGATGACTCTCAACTGCCCTCGGACAACTAGGGATGGGCAATAAATGCTGGCCAGCCAGAAATGCCCATGTCCCATGAATGAAAAAAATAACAGGACAAAGAAGATCATAGAACAGTACAGCACAGAACAGGCCCTTCGGCCCACGATGTTGTGCCGAGCTTTATCTTGCCTTGAGTTTTTCAAATTCTTGGCACCATACGTTTTGAACTTTTCTGGCAAAGCATTATCATTTAGAGTTACAGAAAAGCCATATCACCTGTGTAGCAGCAAGACCACAACATATCTAGGTTGTGGTCTTTGGACCATACTACTGTACCCTACAGAAGTATGGCCCAAAGAAGAAGAAAATCCTAGAAGTTGATGCCTCGCAGAAAGGACTAGCAACGTTCATCATGCAAGTGGCAAACCAGTCACATTCAGATGCAAAAGCCTACCTCAAGCACAATCCAAATACTCCAACATAGAACATGACATGCATATTCTAGAATTTGCAATCACAAGATCCCACACTTGTCAAGCAATTCACGGTCCAAACTGATGACAAGCCACTGGAAATGATCTGGCACAAATCGCTGTCACCACTTCAACAACAATGACTCCTCATAAAAGTACAGGATATGACTTCAAGGTCTGCTGCAAACCTGGTAACAAAATGGCCACCTCGGACATGCTGAGCAGATTGCCAAAGCCAAACAAGAATGCAGAAATTCCACTGGATCAACAAGTAAATAGTGTGAACATTGAGGTGCAAGATGCGCTCAAAATCGATCGACTGCATGTTAGCCAGCATTAGCGCGATCAACTTCAGTCAGAAACAGTCAAAGACCCACAACTGAAGAAAAACTATTGTAGAAGAATCAACCATGCTACAAGGGGTGCCAGCCAACCTCAAATGTTTCTGGCCATACAGGGATATACTTGGTAATCCCAATATCTCAAGAGGTATAATTTTCAAAGGGAAATGTGTTTGAAGCTCTCGGCAGGACATACTGTCACAACTACACCAGGGACATATGGGCATAGGGCAGACAAGATGATTGGCATGTGATATGGACTATTGGTCAGAGATTAATGATGACATTGATAAGTTAGTGAGGATATGTGAAGCATGTCAGAGCCAACAGCCACAGCAACCTAAGAACCACTTCACCTTCATTAGGTTTGGTCAGTTCCTTAGTCCAAAATAGTCACCGATTTATTTATTGTAAATGGAGATGACTTTATCTTAAGTCACTGATTTCTTCTCCAAATTTTCAACTGTCAGGCAGCAAGGGACCCATCAGGTACATCGATGGAAGACACATTGGATGCAATATTCAGTCTGTTCGGTGCACTTGATAATTTCATTTCTGACAATGGACTACAGTATACAGGCAGACCTTTCAGGGGCATGTATGCCAAATGGGGCATGAATCACATGGTGTCCTCACCACACGACCCTCAATCTGCACATTGTCCACACTGTCATATCAGTTATCTTGAAGTGTAGGATAATGAAACAAGATTTCTGTGTCGCCATGCTCCATCTCTGGCTTTACCATCGTGAGAAGAGATCATGAATAGAATTCTCCCTTCTCAAACTGGTAGGAGTGGGACTGTTGAGTGTTTCCCGTTGCGAAGGCCAGGGAGAAACCATGACATATCTTCATTTCTTGACATTATTAATGATGCAACTGTATTCTGTGGTGGGGCAGGTGTCTTGGCACATAGTCACCTTTTGAAAAGGTGCCCAACGTCACTGTTGCATTCTTGAAGAAAGAAGATGGATCGCTGATAATGAAAATGGATATCTCGGAACATTGGGGGATAGATGGACCTTATTGATGATACTGAATCTGGAAGATCCACCTGTAGATGCTCCCCCCACCTATTGCTGTGGTGTTTCAGGGTCCAGGATTTCGGGCGGCCTCCATTCCAAACTCTGGACGTAGTCAGACATTGTTAGGTGAATCCCAACATCTGTACACCACATTTTTCTAGACGTGTTTGGACTGGTGTATTTCCCTGCTGGTATCAGTGAGACATTGGTATGAGATCCCGGTTCGGCTTTCATCTACATCCGAATAGTGGAATGTAAATCAGTTTCATCAGGAGGTTTCTCGATCTGCAATAGCAGGTACCAGTGAATGATTCTGTGGGAAATTCATGCTGGCGTGCAAACCAATGTTTGCACTCCTGACAATTTTTTCTCCCTAATTCATCATTGAACAGGGACATGGGAGAATTCCACCCCATGTTTGGAAAGCAAGTGAGAACAGTATTGCCAAGTCATCATCTATTGAAATTCTCTTCGATGCAAGACACACTTCTCAAAAAACAAGGAAGGATTGGCACGCAAAACTATCTCAGCTACATGTAGGGAAAAAAAGACAGGGTTGCAAACTCCTAGATGGGAACATGGTTACCTGCAAAGGTATCCAAATATGCAGTGATCCCAGGTCTTATGAAGTCAAAATATCCCAGGAGACAATGTTGAGGAGGAATAGAAGCCAGCTAAGAGAAATGCTCAACATGCCAATTACACACAGCCAACGTGGAAGAACACACCCAAATAATAACAGTGGGATAGAACATCAGGATTACAAATCAACACACCAACAACACGCCTGTGAATCAAGAAAAGCCATGGGTGAAACCCACATCTCCAGACGATTCCACCATAGCAAGATCTGTAAGAGCTGGCAAACCACCAAAATAATATATGGACCTCTGGACTCCAAGCTCATACATTTTGCAATTATTGGACAGGATTTTCTAGCCCTTCACTCCGGCGGGATCTTCTGGTCCCACCACAGCCAGACAGGTGAGCCACACAAAACGGCATTGACATTGGTGGGACAGGAAAATCCTCAATGGCAGCCCATGGGGGAGCCGAAAAATTATTGTTTCTCTACTCGTAAAGCTTGCAGTCCTTATCTCTGTATAAATTAAGTTTTCTATTACTGTGAAGAAAAGTCATACAGACTAGAAACATTCAATCTGTTTCTCTCTCCTCAGATGCTGCCAGACCTGCTGCATTTTCCAGCATTTTCTGTTTTTATTTTCTGTTGCCGTTCTGTGTCTCACTTGTAACGTACAAGACTTAACTCCGGGCAAAAGGGATGTTGTAATATCACTTTAAGGGTGAGGTCCCTTTAAAGAGCTCAACATGCAGATGAGCCAGGTCCCTGAATGTCATCATGTAACCAGGAGTGATGGTCTCCCTTTGCACTATAGAAATCCAGACAACAGGATGTATCTAGAGATTATTCTACTACTTGTGCTGGTTTAGTTGTAAATTTATACTATCAGAGACCCTTAAACAAATGCAATACATGTACCTAATTTGAGTTACATATAGATATCACAAGGGTTTCATTACAAAAATATTAAAATTAAGCCACTATAGACCAGTAGCCAATATAGATCAGAAAGTACAAAGATGATGGTTGAACAGAACTTAATGCGAGTTAAAGTATGGGCAGTAGAGTTCTCATAGAGCTCAAATTAATGGAAGATGGAGGCTAACCTCAAAGAGAAAACCACAAAATGATGAATGCCAGCTAACAGTCTAGGATCCAAGATCTAAGATCTCAAAGATCAAAGGTGACTATGGTGTCAATATAGAATTTTCAGTCATTTTTCACAACTGGCAGCTATTTGCCTTCTTATAATTAAGAACAAAGAACAATACAGCACAGGAACAGGCCCTTCGGCCCTCCAAGCCTGCGCCGCTCATGTGCCCAACTAGACCATTCGTTTGTATCCCTCTATTCCCAGTCTGTTCATGTGGCTATCTAGATAAGTCTTAAACGATCCCAGTGTGTCCGCCTCAATCACCTTGTTGGCAGTGCATTCCAGGCCCTCACCACCCTCTGTGTAAAATACGTCCCCCTGACATCTGTGTTGAACCTTGCCCCCCTCACCATGAACCCGTGACCCCTTGTGTTCGTCACCTCCGACCTGGGAAAAAGCTTCCCACTGTTCACCCTATCTATGCCCTTCATAATTTTATACACCACTATTAGGTCGCCCCTCATCCTCCGTCTTTCCAGGGAGAACAACCCCAGTTCACCCAATCTCTCCTCATAGCTAAGACCTTCCATACCAGGCAACATCCTGGTAAACCTTCTCTGCACTCTCTCCAAAGCCTCCAAGTCCTTCTGGCAGTGTGGCGACCAGAACTGGACGCAGTATTCCAAATGTGGCCTAACCAACGTTCTATACAGCTGCAACATCATATGCCAACTTTTATATTCTATGCCCCGTCCAATAAAAGCAAGCATGCCATATGCCTTCTTGACCACCCTCTCCACCTGTGCTGCCACCTTTAAGGATCTGTGGACTTGTACACCCAGGTCCCTCTGTGTGTCCATACTCCTGATGGTTCTGCCATTTATTGTGTAGCTCCCCCTTACATTAGATCTATCAAAATGCATCACTTTGCATTTATCTGGATTAAATTCCATCTGCCATTTCTCCACCCAATGTTCCAGCCTATCTATGTCCTGCTGTATCCTCTGACAACGTTCATCTCTATCCGCAACTCCAGCAATCTTTGTGTCGTCCGCAAACTTACTGATCACACCAGCTACATCGTCCTCCAAATCATTTATATATATCACAAACAGCAGAGGTCCCAGTACAGAGCCCTGCGAAACAACACTAGTCACAGACCTCCAACCGGAAAAAGACCCTCCACTGTTACCCTCTGTCTTCTATGGCTAATCCAGTTCTCCACCCATCTAGCTAGCTCACCTTTTATCCCGTGAGATTTAACCTTTTGCACCAGCCTGCCATGAGGGACCTTGTCAAACGCTTTACTAAAATCCATATAGACGACATCCATGGCCCTTCCCTCGTCAATCGTTTTTGTCACCTCCTCAAAAAACTCAACCAAATTTGTGAGGCATGACCTCCCTCGTACAAAACCATGTTGTCTATCGCTAATGAGATTATTCAGTTCTAAATGCACATATATCCTATCTCTAAGAATCTTCCCCAACAATTTCCCTACCACGGATGTCAAGCTCACCGGCCTATAATTAGTATTAAAAGAACATTTCTTACAGAAATTTTTGAACCAACCAATGAATAAAGATGCAAGAATGAATTCATGAAAAGTAAAGGAACATCTCATTTCTTCTAAAAGAACACGTGTCTACATTTTGTTCTCGAGCCACTATTCATTCATATTGTAGCATAAAATGTAGTGGTTACTGAGCTCATAATCCAGAGGATTTGGCATTTAGTTCAAAGTTCAAACCCACCACAGAAGCTGAAGAATTTGAATTCAGTTTTGTGAAATTCTGGAATTATCAGTAAAAGCCACAACAAAGCTATTGTATTGCTATTAAAAACTGAAGTGGTTCACTAATGTCCTTTTGGAACGAAACTAGTCGCCCTTACCTGGTCTAGCCTCTGTCTCCAAATAAGCTGCAAGTCGCTCAATTGGAACAAACAAGAAAACCCACCGTATTCCCAGAGATGAGAAATAAAGCAAAGGGGTGCTCACATCCCAAAATTGAATAATAAAAATATGATAAATAACAATTCAAAGAAGTTCATTGTAGAGGTGATAGCCAATTGGTCTGGCTATTTGAAGTGTGATCCAAGTAGTCCGAAGCCCCTGCTCTGGCCCAATATCCCAGCAAAGTCATTGTGGTGAGAGTGTAAGAAAGTCCAAAATGGAAAAATACATTTGTTCACTCTGGTTATTGCTGTTATTTTCAGCACCCAGCCTACGGAATTCTGTAGGTTTACGACAAATAAATTTTCTTCAACTCACAGTCCCAAACATTGTATTAACAAGTAGTCTGCCTTAATTTCACCATATTTGAAAATGCAGACTTCTCTCTCCCTCAATCAGGAACAAAATAAATACATTTAGAATGTTAATCTTCCCAGAATTAGCTTAGTTTTATGGAGATACGGGTGGATGCTAATTATTTTTAAATGATCTTCAAATTTTGAGATTTTTTTTGCACAACATGGCAGATTTTTGTTAATAGAGTCATAGAGGTTTACAGCATGGAAACAGACCCTTCGACCCAACTTGTCCATGCCACCATTTTTTTAATACTCTGTGTTACGATGCAGTTGGTGTTTCTAGCGGAGAGGAAGTCCCAGAATGGAAATCTGGCTCAAAAGACCGCAACTTTTACTTTTCTTTAAGAAAATGTGAAGGAACAGAGGCACAGGAATGCCAATTAGCTTTTAACAACAAGAAACAATTATTAAGCATGAAATGTTTTACTATAAAACAATACTCCTTTATTCCCCCTTATTTTCACAAATTTCAAGAATAACAAAGAACAGTACAGCATAGGAACAGGCCCTTCAGCCCACTAAGTCTGTGTCAACATAGATGCCTCTCTAATCTAATATTTTCTTGTCTTTGCATGGTCCATATCCCTCTATTCCCTGCCTATTCATGTATCTATCGTGATGCCTCTTGAACTTTGTTATAGAATCTGCTTCCATCCCCTCCTCTGGCACCGTGTTCCAAGCATTCACCACCCTCTGTGAAAAAATTGCCCCTTACATCTCTTCTAAACTTTCCCCCTCTCACTTTCAAACTGTGCCCCCGAATAATTGACCATTCAACTCTGGGGAAAGGACTTTGACTATTCACTCACCTCACTATCACCTCACATTTGGGTAAATTCCATGTGCCATCTTTCGGCCCAGGTCTCCAGCCAATTTATATCCTGCTGTATGCTCTGACAATCCGCTACTTCCCCAATTTTTGCATAACACCCCACTCTAAAACCTAGTGGCACATGTCATTCAGTCAATTTCTCCTCAAATTTCCCCCAGATGATTGTCACACAATCTCATTCTTTTCCCAATCTCTTATTTACTCTCAAAAAGACATGCTTTAAAATCTTCTTTCAAAAATGCTTTCTCTCAGCTGTTTTCATCAAGGATCCACCTCCAGGTTTTCCAACTCCCCTTTCAGGATTCCTTTGTTTTGAATGTTTTTACATAAACACAGAGATTCAGCCACAAGTTGCTCTACAATTATTCATCTATCCCTCATAGACTGTGGTAAGATATCACAAACCTTAGAACTACTTCAGACATCTTTCTGGCTTCTCACTTTCTAACTTGTTCTCTGTTCTGTCTGAGACTTCATTGAACAGTAATACCCTGTTCTAATTCCAGTTCATTCAACTTCAGATTTCCTGGGGACCTCTCTTTATGTCTCTGGTTTCCTGAACAAGAT
Organism: Mustelus asterias; assembly: GCF_964213995.1. NCBI lineage: Eukaryota > Metazoa > Chordata > Chondrichthyes > Carcharhiniformes > Triakidae > Mustelus > Mustelus asterias. The sequence continues at coordinate 179,715,424 of NC_135801.1, read as the reverse complement.
GTTCTTTAGAGTTGTTGCACTTGCTTTCTTGCTCTTTACCCCATTGTATGGCATTTCTTCTCGCAAAGCTGTGACAGATGTTCCTGCTCTCTCTGCAAAGTCCCTTCTACTCTGCCTTGCAGTTAAAAACAAACTTAAAGAGGCATTTTCCCTCAAGTAGTCCTTGGTTGCTGAGCAACATCTCATTCTTTTCCCAATCTCTTATTTACATTACCCATCATAAACCCTTTCTCAGCCCAATAGAAACATAATTTGAACTGAAACTAGAGTTTTATCCTTTCTTACCCAAAAACACTAAATTAAACCACTTAAATTTCTAATATCTAACAATACAAATGGGGATCACTTCAACCAAACTCTGTTTCTTGATGTCTGAATGCATCCAAAACTGTTTACAGTAGATATGAAGAATGTGGAGGAACAGAGAGATCTTGGGGTTCATATCCACAGATCTCTGAAGGTTGCCACTCAAGTGGATAGAGCTGTGAAGAAAGCCTATAGTGTGTTGGCGTTCATTAACAGGGCGTTTGAGTTTAAGAGCCGTGGGGTTATGCTGCAACTGTATAGGAACCTTGGTGAGACCACATTTGGAATATTGCATGCAGTTCTGGTCATCTCACTATAAGAAGGATGTGGAGACACTGGAAAGAGCGCAAAGGACATTTACCAGGATGCTACCTCGTTTGGACGGTAGGTCTTATGAGGAAAGGTTGAGGGAACTTGGGCTTTTCTCTTTGGAGCGGAGGAGGTTGAGAAGAGACTTGATAGAGGTTTATAAGAAGATGAGGGGGATAGAGTGAACGTTCAAAGACTATTTCCTCGGGTGAATGGAGCGGTAACTTGGGGGCATAACTATAGGGTTCATGGTGGGAGATACAGGAAGGATGTCCGAGGTAGGTTTTTTACTCAGAGAGTGGTTGGGGTGTGGAACGGACTGCCTGCAGGGATAGTGGAGTCAGAAACTTTAGGAACATTTCAGAAGCTATTGGATAGGCACATGGAGCACTTTGGGATGATAGGGAGGAAATAGCTTGATCTGGATTTCAGACAAAGCTCGGCACAACATCGTGGGCCGAAGGGCCTGTTCTGTGCTGTACTGTTCTATGTTCTATAATAATTATGCCTGTATACAAATGATGATATTTTTTTAAAGAAACAAGCATTTTTCAAAGTGACACAGCAATAAATGAAAGCTGACTAAGTTATAAAGGAATGAATGCTTAAGCAGACTGCATTATCTGCCCCACTGCGACTGTTCTGATGATGTCACCTTCCATAATGATGTTTCTGACATACTTTTTCCTCAAGCAAGGATTCCATCCCTCCACCTCCAAACTGTGGTTGACAGCACTCTCAACCACATTCAGCCCATTTCCTGCACCTTGCTCTTACACACCTTCACCTTCGTCCTAGAACCAAGATAGGGTTCTCATTGTCCTCACTTTCCACCCCACCAGAGTCTACATTCAAAGGATCATTTTGTGCCATTTCTGCCATCTGGAGCATGATGTCGTTACTTTCCTCCCATCCCCACCCCCGTCAAAGGCACTGTTCCTTTTATGACACCGTTGTGCTCTCCTATCACCTCCAGCATCTAATCCCTTCCCATGCAATCATAAGGGGTGATTTAATTTGTACTTCCTATGCAAAGGCTGCAAGTTCTTGAAACTCATTGGGAATGCAAAGTGCCATTTTCACAAGACAGATGGCAGATTGGTAGGAATCTTTTAGAAATTTGTTGCAATTCACAACACATGAGGCAATTCTTCCTCACCACTAATTACTGGACGATGTGTACGCTAATAACGGTTCGCATAGTAAATTCACTGTTAAATTTCCAGAAAATGTTTGGATTTCACTGTAACCAGTCTTTTTATTTCTTACTTAAAATCGAGCTCACAAACTTTCTTACTGAATATGTTGATTGGGTGAGATGAAGTGGCAGGCAGCTCCTGTGGAGCATAAATATTGGCACAGATATGTTCCACCTATTGGCCCATATCTTTGCTGTAAATACTATATACTACACAAGCAATAAGATAAACAGGAATATGAGATTCAGAAAAAGTAATTCAGCCCTTCCAACCTGTTCTGAGTAGAAGTATAGAAAAGAAAAGGCTACGAAAAGATTGCTAGACTTGGTATGATATTGTGTTTAATCAGCTTAGAAGTAAAGCTTACTTTAATTCCATAGTGAGCAAGCTGTCAGTCGTTGTAATCAGGTGTTTTAACTTAAAATAGTGCTCACAACCTTTCTTACTGAATGTGTTGATTGGGTGAGATGAAATGGCAGGCAGCTCCTGTGGAGCGTAAATACTGGCACAGACATGCCCCACCTATTGGCCCATTTCTTTGCTGTAAATACTACATACTACGTCAGCAATAAGATACACAGGAACATGAGATCTGGAGAAAGTAATTCAGTCCTTCCAACCTGTTCTGCCATTCATAAGATCACTGATCTGCAGATAAACCGTAGTTGCCTGCTTTTGCTCCACATCCCTAGATTCCCTTGCCTAAAAAAAATCTATCAATATTAGTCTTCAAAATAATTTTATTTGTATCTGTGAAAATTCTATCAGGCAACAGTAATTTCAGTACTCCACTGGGGCATTGCAACTTGCACAACAGATTAAACATGACAAAAATGTAAAACGCAATGATTTTGATTGCATCTAGATACAAAGGCGAAGAAAATATATCTAGTCAATATTAAATTGGTCAACCAGGTAACAAAGTTGAATGATTGCAAACTGTAAAGGAGGCCATCTAGCTAATAGGAAACCATGATAGATCTACCACAAGATAACTAGAGAAGAAAAGCACCCGGAGAAGTATTAATGAAGAATGTAGAATTGCATAATGTACTATTTTCCAATGTGAAGGAAGGTAGCTAAATTAGATCATTTTATATTCAAACAGAATGTTAGTGCATGTGAAATTGGGCTCAACACACAAAAGATATGGCATGGCCAAAAATATACTGCATTTTTCATTTTACAAGTGTACTTCAGTCAGCCATAAGGATCTTGAAAAAGTCACTGCATCATCATAACCCATATGGATATGCCATTCCTACTGAACCCTTCATATCTTCCACCATTTCACACAGATATTACAACTTAAAATAATGACACAATATAGATCTCAATGGACATACATTGTCACACACTGTCATAAAATATAATTTTAAGTTATTAATTCAAGGACTAAAGAGGAATTGGGACATGGTACCGCTCATTTTATATAAAGGTTAATTCTACAGGCTTCTAGTCAAAATATAAATATTGAATACAATACGCAAAATCAAGTATCAGATATTAAAGAGATTGCAGAGGTCATTATGAGATCATGGAAGGTTTTCCTTTAAGCATAGAATCACAGTAGTCAGAAAAACATTGCATTGTAGTTGTAAATGAAACGCATAGTGACAATTATGAAATAAAACTACATTTCCTGAGTTGTATCTTATAGCTTTGATTTCTGATTTATTTTTCTGATTATATTGAAGAATTGAAAATGCTCTGAACATATTCCATACAATAGAGAGTCAATGAAAGATATGAAAAATAGCTGCCTGCAGCAGTGATCAATTTTGTTAAACCTGTCACTTTCAATACGCCACATTTGGACTACGATTAATTCCCTATTTTCAAAAAGCACATCCTTAATAACAAACTAGTGCATCACTCCTTCATCACATCTCTTGAAGCCTCTGGGAGAAATTTTCTAGTTGTATTATTCATTTCTGTTGCAAATAAATTAGTGCTAATAATTTCAAAACCTTGAAAACCAACTCATGCAATTTTATGTGGAAGTTAGCTGAGAATTTGTATGGAATACAGACATGGAGGATCATAGACCCCACAGCAAATTGGTTTCATATAACTTACATTATTCATGTATTCAGTGAGAAGATCCTGAAGGGCCTGTCGCACAGCATTACACTCAGCCACAATTCTTTCCCGCCGGTCATCACGTGTACAAGACGAGTCTGCCATCAATGCCGCGCCACTGATAATACTCTCCAGCCTCTCCTCGAGAGATGGCCTGTATCGCTGTTCACTGAAGTGCATAGGGTCCAAAATGATCTTATTCTGAAGGTAAAGTATGGAGCAAAGAGAAACAAATTATTATAAATGGAAAATTATTGCTGCCCCCTTTCTCAACATGTAATTTGAGGTCATTTCTTTCTTCCATCATGTTTGTCATTTACATTTTATCTCTTCCTAATGCAGTTATTAGAGAAGTGAGGGACTACCATAGAATCCGTTTCACCAAAAATTTCATTTGATTTTGGAATAGAATAAGAGAACAGATAGTTTAAGGACATACAATATCAGCTAATCTTCAAATAAGGAGGAATCCCTATCATCCAGTGTCACTTCTCTGGTCTTTAATTTTATGAGCGATTTTAGGACTTCAGCTTAGAAAAGATCAAATTATTTTCATTTTATTATAACAATGATTGTTGCATTGGAACAAACAGCAACAATTACCAGAATTTGAAAGTGACAATAAGCCACAATATTATCATTTATTCTAAATAGGCAAACTGTCTTCTTGTTCCAGTGGGACCAAAGAGCAAGCATCAGACTAGAAGACACGTCTCAAGTGAGGAGGCTATGTACTGTCACCAAAAGTGAACAAATATTTAAGGGGTGATTCACCACTGCTGCTAGCTGCAGCCAGGATCACCACTGGCCCGTTGAATTGGGCGTGAGGGTCAAAACAGGATTCTCACCACATGTCAAAACCATTGGAAGTCTCCCTGCCTACCGCATCAGCCCCAATCAGGTTCTCACAAAATCAATGAATACCCTGTAAATGTTACTTCAATACAATTAATGGGTTTCAGGCCGGCTGCTCCGGCCCCCTGTTATGCTCCTTCCCACCCAGTGGGAAATTCAGGGGGTACCAAACAGTACATGTCCTGACAAGCATGGGTCTGGCATCTTGGACTCCGAGGGTGGGCAAATTATGTGCCCTAGTGCTCCTCTGCCACTGCCAGGCCACTAACCCTAACCCCCAAAGGAACTGGAGGTTGGGTGGGCTGAAGGTTGACCTCGAGTCTCCTGCTCAGGATGGAGGTCTCGTGGCTGGGCTGCCCTGGGAAAACTGGAGATCACTCTCAGCATAGTGATCGCAGGCTGCTTTCAGTCTCTGCAATGTGTACTTTTGAAGTAGCCTGGTCACTTTAATCACTTGAATATTCATGCTCCCTGGACACCTGGAAACCTTCAAAATCACTGGAACACTCAATTAGAGTCACAGAGGTCATAGAGGTTTACAGCATGGAAACAGGCCCTTCGGCCCAACTTGTCCATGTGTCCTTTTTTAAAAAAAAAACCCTGAGCTAATCCCAATTGCCCGCATTTGGTCTTTATCCCTCTATACCCATCGTACCTATGTAACTATCTAAACGCTTTTTAAAGGACAAAATTGTACCCGCTTCTACTACTACCTCTGACAGCTTGTTCCAGACACTCACCACCCTCTGTGTGAAAAAATTGCCCCTCTGGACACTTTTGTATCTCTCCCCTCTCACCTTAAACCTATGCCCTCTACTTTTAGATTCCCCTACCTTTGGGAAAAGATATTGAATATCTAGCTGATCTGTGCTCCTCATTATTTTATAGATCTCTATAAGATCACCCCTCAGCCTCCTATGCTCCTGAGAAAAAAGTCCCAGTCTATCCAGCCTCTCCTTATAACTCAATCCATCAAGCCCCGGTAGCATCCGAGTAAATCTTTTCTGCACTCTTTCTAGTTTAATAATATCTTTCTATAATAGGATGACCAGAATTGCACACAGTATTCCAAGTGGGGCCTTACAAATGTCTTGTACAATTTCAACAAGACATTCCAACTCCTGTATTCAATGTTCTGACCGATGAAACCAAGCATGCTGAATGCCTTCTTCACCACCCTGTCCACCTGTGACTCCACTTTCAAGGAGCTATGAACATGTACCCCGAGATCACTTTGTTCTCTAACTCTCCCCAATGCCCTACCATTAAGTGAGTAATTCCTGCCCTCGTTCAATCTACCAAAATGCATCACCTCGCATTTGTCTAAATTAAACTCCATCTGCCATTCGTCAGCCCATTGGCCGAATTGATCAAGATCCCGTTGCAATTGGAGATAACTTTCTTCACTGTCCACTGTGCCACCAATCATCTGCAAACTTACTAACTATGCCTCCTATATTCGCATCCAAATCATTAATATAAATGACAAATAACAGTGGGTCCTGCACTGATCCCTGAGGCACACTGCTGGTCACAGGCCTCCAGTTTGAAAAACAATTCTCTACAACCACCCTCTGGCTTCTGTCAAGAAGCCAATTTTGTATCCATTTAGATACCTCACCCTGGATCACATGAGATTTAACTTTATGCAACAACCTACCATGCGGTACCTTGTCAAAGGCCTTGCGAAAGTCCATGTAGACAACATCAACTGCACTGCCCTCATCTACCTCCTTGATTACCCCTTCAAAAAACTCAATTAAATTTGTGAGACATGATTTTCCTCTCACAAAGCCATGCTGACTGTCCCTAATCAGTACTTGCGTCTCTAAATGCCTGTAGATCCTGTTTTTCAAAATACCTTCCAACAATTTACTCACCACAGATGTGAGGCTCACTGGCCTGCAGTTCCCAGGCTTTTCCCTGCAGCCCTTTTTAAACAAAGGCACAACATTTGCCACTCTCCAATCTTCACCTCACCTGTAACTATCGATGATTCAAATATCTGAGCTCAGGGACCCGCAATTTCCTCCCTAGCCTCCCACAATGTCCTGGGATACACTTCATCAGGTCCCAGGGATTTATCTATCTTGATGCGCTCTAAGACTTCCAGCACCTCCTTCTCTGTAATATGTACACTCCTCAAGACATCACTATTTATTTCCCCAAGTTCCCTAACATCCATGCTTTTCTCAACAGTAAATACTGATGAGAAATATTCATTTAGGATCTCACAGAACAGATCTTCTACAGAAGGGATTGCCCTCGCTCTATCTCTGAAGCCCCATGTGTGAGCACACCCCTTTGAAGTCCTTTGACTGACAGAAGATATCAGTTTCACAAGTAGGGGTTCCCTTTTGTAGCCTGTATGAGCCACAGGTGCAGCCTGGCCATTTTGAACTGCTCTGATTGACAGCTGCCGAGTAGATCAAACAGTTCATTGTTGATACAATCAGTTCATTCTCCACTAAGCCTCAATAACTTTCCCTTTTCACCACAGCAGCTCATTTAGCCCCATTTTTGATCACTTTGTTTTTTCCCCTGGTACCTGACCCTTTCTAGAAAGCTTAAAGGCTTTGAGATGCTCACACTCCAGTACCTTCTAATAATCTCCTGATTGACAGCACCAGGCTATTTCTCAGCAGGCAATAGCTTGGTTTGTTCTTGTTTCCCTTCATGGGTGATTGAATCTGAAGTACTTTCTCTTTTACAGCTGCAGTTTTATTCACACAGGCTAGTGCTTTGTTCTGAAGACCTTAGTTCACTTTTTCTCTGAGAATGGTTCCTCTTCAACCTCTCATCCTGGAATAGCATGCCTGCATTGGAAGCTGCTTTCAACCATTGATGAGGCTGGCACCACTGCCATCCTGGAAAATGTCTGCCAGGGTCTCACTTGCCAGGGCATCACATCTAGGATGGCAGGGGCAGTGCCAAATTGCGGTGAGTGGGTTGGGCATTTCACAATCATGTCCGTGTGGTGTGGAGAGTGCCTTGTTCATATAGGCATGGGGGTGGGTTGGAGTGTCACTCTTGTCGGCAAAGGGGAGAGTGGGGGAGGGGTGGGGGTCACCCATAGCACAATCATCAGGGGCTCCTCCCAGGCACAATTATCGGGAGTTCCCAACCCTCGACAACCAAAAACCATCAGGACAGTATCACCAGCCCTCCCCATCTCACTGCCAGACATCCCCCCCCACCGTTTCCACCCCCCCCCCACCTCCCCAACCCCCAGGATTCCACCACCCCTCTCTGCCAGTTTCTCCCCCCTCCCTTCACTGCTGGGCCTTCCCCCCCCACCCCTCCCAATAGCAGGTCCCTCCCCTCAATGCCAATGACATCATGGCAGTGAGGTTTGAATGTTCAGTGAGGAGGATAATGTGCCAGGTAGGCCCTTTAATGCAGATTCATTAAAATATATTCAAGAACCTCATTATATTACTGGCAAGG